>NW_027308234.1:0-151000 GCF_047496885.1 Scyliorhinus torazame
ATCCCACTGCCCCATTCTCTCCCCATAGCCCTGTATCAATCCCAAACTAATCCCACCACCCCACTCTCTCCCCATAGCCCTGTATCATTCCCAAAGTAATCCCACTGCCCCACTCTCTCCCCATAGCCCTGTATCAATCCCCAAACTAATCCCACTGCCCCACTCTCTCCCCATAGCCCTGTATCAATCCCCACACTAATCCCACAGCCCCACTCTCTCCCCATAGCCCTGTGTCAATCCCCAAACTAATCCCAATGCCCCACTCTCTCCCCATAGCCCTGTATCAATCCCCACACTAATCCCACAGCCCCACTCTCTCCCCGTAGCCCTGTATCAATCCCCAAACTAATCCCACTGCCCCACTCTCTCCCCATAGCCCTGGATCAATCCCCAAACTAATCCCACCACCCCACTCTCACCCTATAGCCCTGTATCAATCCCAAACTAATCCCACAGCCCCACTCTCTCCCCATAGCCCTGTATCAATCATCAAACTAATCCCACTGCCCCACTCGCTCCCCAAAGCCCTGTATCAATCCCCAAACTAATCCCACTGCCCCACTCTCACCCCATAGCCCTGTATCAACCCCAAACTAATCCCACTGCCCCACTCTCTCCCCATAGCCCTGTATTATTCCCAAACTAATCCCACTGCCCCACTTTCTCCCCGTAGACCTGTATCAATCCCAAACTAATCCCACTGCCCCACTCTCACCCCATAGACCTATATCATTCCCAAACTAATCCCACTGCCCCACTCTCTCCCCGTAGCCCTGTATCATTCCCAAACTAATTCCACTGCCCCTCTTTCTCCCCATAGACCTGTATCAATCCCAAACTAATCCCACTGCCTCACTCTCTCCCCATAGCCCTGTATTATTTCCAAACTAATCCCACTGCCCCTCTTTCTCCCCATAGACCTGCATCAATCCCAAACTAATCCCACTGCCCCACTCTCACCCCAAAGCCCTGTATCATTCCCAAACTAATCCCACTGCCCCTCTTTCTCCCCATAGACCTGTATCAATCCCAAACTGATCCCACTGCCCCACTCTCACCCCATAGCCCTGTATCATTCCCAAACTAATCCCACTGCCCCACTCTCACCCCAAAGCCCTGTATCAATCCCCAAACTAATCCCACTGCACCACTCTCTACCCATAGCCCTGTATCAATCCCCAAACTAATCCCACAGCCCCACTGTCTCCCCATAGCCCTGTATCATTCCCAAACTAATCTCACTGCCCCACTCTCTCCCCATAGCCCTGTATCAATCCCCAATCTAATTTCACTGCCCCACTGTCTCCCCATAGCCCTGTATCATTCCCAAACTAATCCCACTGCCCCGCTATCTCCCCATAGCCCTGTATCAATCCCAAACTAATCCCACAGCCCCACTCTCTCCCCATAGCCCTGTATCAATCCCCAAACTAATCTCACTGCCCCACTGTCTCCCCAGAGCCCTGTATCATTCCCAAACTAATCCCACTGCCCCACTCTCTCCCCATAGCCCTGTATCAATCCCCATACTAATCCCACAGCCCCACTCTCTCCCCATAGCCCTGTATCAATCATCAAACTAATCCCACTGCCCCACTCGCTCCCCAAAGCCCTGTATCAATCCCCAAACTAATCCCACTGCCCCACTCTCACCCCATAGCCCTGTATCAACCCCAAACTAATCCCACTGCCCCACTCTCTCCCCATAGCCCTGTATTATTCCCAAACTAATCCCACTGCCCCACTTTCTCCCCGTAGACCTGTATCAACCCCAAACTAATCCCACTGCCCCACTCTCTCCCCATAGCCCTGTATTATTCCCAAACTAATCCCACTGCCCCACTTTCTGCCCGTAGACCTGTATCAATCCCAAACTAATCCCACTGCCCCACTCTCACCCCATAGCCCTGTATCATTCCCAAACTAATCCCACTGCCCCACTCTCTCCCCATAGCCCTGTATCAATCCCCAAATTAATCCCACTGCCCCGCTCTCCCCCCATAACCCTGTATCAATGCCCAAACTAATCCCACTGCCCCACTCTCTCCCCAAAGCCCTGTATCATTCCCAAACTAATCCCACAGCCCCACTCTCTCCCCATAGCCCTGTATCAATCCCCAAACTAATCTCACTGCCCCACTGTCTCCCCATAGCCCTGTATCATTCCCAAACTAATCCCACTGCCCCGCTCTCTCCCCATAGCCCTGTATCAATCCCAAACTAATCCCACAGCCCCACTCTCTCCCCATAGCCCTGTATCAATCCCAAACTAATCACACTGTCCCACTCTCTCCCCATAGCCCTGTATCAATCTCCAAATTAATCCCACTGCCCCACTCTCTCCCCATAGCCCTGTATCAATCCCCAAATTAATCCCACTGCCCCGCTCTCTCCCCATAACCCTGTATCAATGCCCAAACTAATCCCACTGCCCCACTCTCTCCCCAAAGCCCTGCATCAATCCCCAAACGAATCCCACTGCCCCACACTCTCCCTGTAAATCTGTATCAATCCCCAAACTCATCCCACAGCCCCACTCTCTCCCCAAAGCCCTGTATAAATCCCCAAACTAATCCCACTGCCCCACACTCTCCCTGTAACTCTGTATCAATCCCCAAACTAATCCCACTGCCCGGCTCTCTCCCCATAGCCCTGTATCAATCCCCAAACTAATTCCCCTGCCCAACTCTCTCCCCATATCCCTGTATCAATCCCCAGACTAATTGCTCTGCCCCACTCTCTCCATGTAACCCTGTATCAATCCCCAAACTAATCCCACTGCCCCACGCTCTCCACATAGCACTGTGTCAATCCCCAAACTAATCCCACTCTCACCATAGCCCTGTGTCAATCCCCAAACTAATCCCACTCTCCCCACAGCCCTGTATCAATCCCCAAACTAATCCCACTCTCCCCACAGCCCTGGGTGAATCTCCAATACTTATCCCACTCTCTCCACAGCCCTGTGGCAATCCCCAAACTAATGCAACTACCCCCACAGTCCCGGATCAATCCCAAACTGATCCCACTCTCCCCACTGCCCTGGTCAATCCCCAATACTAATCCCACTCTCCCCACAGCCCTGTGTCATCCCCAAACTAATCCCACTCTCCCCACAGCCCTGTGTCAATCCCCAAACTAATCCCACTCTCCCATAGCCCTGGGTCATTCCCAAACTAATCCCCACAGCCCTGTGTCAATCCCCAAACTAATCCCACTCTCCCATAGCCCTGGGTCATTCCCAAACTAATCCCCACAGCCCTGTGTCAATCCCCAAACTAATCCCACTCTCCCATAGCCCTGGGTCATTCCCAAACGAATCCCACTCTCCCCACAGCCCTGTGTGAATCCCCAAACGAATCCCACTCTCCCATAGCCCTGGGTCATTCCCAAACTAATCCCACTCTCCCCACAGCCCAGGGTAAATCCCCAAACTAATCCCGCTCTCCCCATAGCCCTGTGGGGAATTTTCCACCATGATCACATTTCTGACTGTGGAATCTTACTGTGCAATCAATCTGCGTGCTGTCAGTTTGTACACCTTCGAGTAGAAAGAGAGAAAGAAATCCATCTTCAGAGACTCTGAACTTAATTCTGAAAGTGCCCCATTTTTGGGCTCTTCCTGTGCACAAGCTGCCTGCAGAATTCCCCAAATTAAAAAAAGGAGAGAAAGGAACGTGAGGGGCGAGTTAACAGAAATCAGTTGGGGTTATCAAACTGACCGTTTTCATTGAATCCAAATTGTTTCATTATAAATTCTAATCTCAGAAATTGACATCAGAGGAAGTCAGTGAAAAATCCCATTGAACCCCTCTGTCTATTAAAATGATGTTGTTGCCGATGACCCTGTATTTATTTAGGAATAAGCTTTAAATCTCCCAGTGGGAAAAATCAAATTGAATCCCAATTTATAGAGCAGCTCACTGAGGAAATCTGTCTGTGAGGAACAGAATAAGATTGTCCCCGTCAAAGACTCCCACGACAGCAGTGTCCTGGGGTTCCTTGCCGGTCTTTACTCAGAGTATAGAAAGCTGTCCTTGGGAGACAGACGAATAGACATCCCAAATTAGTCAGAAACTCAGGAGGAAATAAATATTAACATCAAGACTGAAGTAAGCACAGGACTTTGCTAGATCTGTTGCTGTGCCCTGAATTAACATAACCACAGACAGGACAAATGCCTCTGGCCTCTCCTGTGAAGACACATCTTTAGTGAATAATCGCAGCGGACAGACTGAAAACATTCATGAAAGAAAGTCAGGGGGTAGGTCTGCACACAGATCTCTGAGGAGATCTCAACCAATACTGTTTTTAATCATTTCCCAATAGAATTTTAACTTATGCTTCAATTCTGTTATACAGAAATGTGGTCCCTGTGGGAGGATTGTGTTAAGACAGCAGTTGCTGGATCCAATGCTGTGTAATTTATCAACAGTAAGGAGATTGGTATCTCTTGTCAGTCATTTACATGTCAATAGTGAGCTGTCCTCAGAGGCAGACATTCCACACGTGTCAGAGACTGGGGCTGGAGTTTGCTCACAGCTCACTGAGGATAAATCTGAGTCTGAGGGGCAAATCCTCCCACTTCACTGAAAACATTGCCCCTCTTGTTCAGTGTGTGTCTGTGTGTGTTGCTGAGTGGAGCTTCAGTGTGAAGTGAGAGAGCTTGAAGTGAGAGCTGTTGGTGGTGAGGAAGTGGAATTCCCCGATCCTACCTGCCCCAGCTTGTGTTGTGTCTGGTGGGAGTGGGACCATCCAGGGCTGCAGGCCCAGCCTCCTGTCCCCCACCCCTCTGCCTGAGGTGGGAGTGGGACCATCCAGGGCTGCAGGCCCAGCCTCCTGTCCCCCACCCCTCTGCCTGAGGTGGGAGTGGGACCATCCAGGGCTGCAGGCCCGGCCTCCTGTCCTCCCACCCCTCTGCCTGAGGTGGGACTGGGACCATCCAGGGCTGCAGGCCCAGCCTCCTGTCCTCCCACCCCTCTGCCTGAGGGGGGAGTGGGACCATCCAGGCTGCAGGCCCAGCCTCCTGTCCTCCCACCCCTCTGCCTGAGGTGGGAGTGGGACCATTGGGACTGCGGACTCTGTCCTCCCACCCCTCTGCCTGAGGTGGGAGTGGGACCATTGGGGACTGCGGACTCTGTCCTCCCACCCCTCTGCCTGAGGTGGGAGTGGGACCATCGGGGACTGCGGACCCTGTCCTCCCGCCCCTCTGCCTGAGGTGGGAGTGGGACCATTGGGGACTGCGGACCCTGTCCTCCCACCCCTCTGCCTGAGGTGGGACTGGGACCATTGGGGACTGCGGACCCTGTCCTCCCACCCCTCTGCCTGAGGTGGGACTGGGACCATTGGGGACTGCGGACCCTGTCCCCCCACCCCTCCGCCTGAGCCGGGAGGAGGTCACCGAGAGGGTTTCGTGGTCTCCCATCAGGGGGAGGCCCATAAAGTGTTCTGGTCGGCGGACGTCCTGCGCGGCGACGCCTGCAAAGGGCTGGGGCACCTCCGGCGCAACTGCCCCCCCCTGCCAGCTGCCAGCACTGCCCCCCTCTCCTCTGCCCAGCGGCCGGCCCCAGACCCCCCCCCCCCCCGCGGCCGCTGGAGGGGGTGAGGAGGAGGGGGAGGGGGATGCTGCCGGGGCCTCTCCCGCCATGGAGGCCGTGCAGCAGGGCGATCCCGAGCCGCCCCCTCCCCGCAAGCGCCGCCTGCCCGGGCAAGGGGGGGTTCGCTGCCCCCTCCCCGGGCGAGGAGGGGTGGGGGTCTCCCGTGTTGGTGCCCATCCCCCTGACGCCTGGCCCGGGGCACACAATGAAGAGAAGCAAGGCCGGGGGGGCCTCCGAGGCCCCCGAGCCACTCGAGCTGCTGTCGCCACCCGAGCAGGAGGACCCGGGGTCGAGCGGAGTCGAAGCCGCTGGGGGCCCGTCCCGCCCGGTGCAAGTTTCCTCCCCGGACGCCTCCTCTTCACCATCGCCGGGGGCCGGCAGCAGCAGCGACCGCACATCGTGCCGCTGTGGGCCGTGGACGGGGGAGGACGGGGAAGGCTCCCCGCCCTCTACACCCGGGCGGGCGACGCCGGAGAGCCCTGTTTTCAACCCGGACATGTTTCCGGGCGGCCTCCCCGATGTCCCGGAGTCGCCGGCGTGGGTGGATGAGCCGTCCACGGGCCCTGAGCCGCGGGAGGAGCCTGCGAGGGACCTGCCTGAGGACGACCCTGGGGGTGGGGTCGACCCGGGCCAAGGGTTAGCCGGTGGGCCCGTGCCGCCCGCCATACTCCATGTGGCGGGGGACTCGAGCTCGGGAGGTGACCGTTCGGAGGAGGAAGGCTGCTCGGTGGCGGGTGAGGAGGAGGATTTAGACGCGCTCTGCAGCGAGGCAGAGGGCACCCTCACACCCGGCACCGAGTCTCCCCTCCTCCCAGCTGGGGAACTCCGGACATTTCTGGGAACGCACCATGGTCACCCGGACTGTGTGCGGTTGGCCCTGGGCAGCTGGGGAAATCTGGGGCTGCTCTTGGCCCCGCCCGGGTCTATGTCAGAGAGGCCTTGGAGTTCGATCAAGACCAGGAGGAGCAGCGCCAAGCTGCTCAGTTCCTTGTGGGACTCCTGAGGGAGTGGAGGGGACGGTACCCCCACTCTGAGCACTGAAGGTGATGGATAACTATTGCTGCTGACATGGAGGTAACCATGGCCAGCCTCAACATCAACGGCAGCAGCCACGCGCACCACCGGTTCCAGTTCCTGTCTATCCTCCGGGACGGAAAGTACGGGGTGTGCTTCCTGCAGGAAACCCACGCCACTCCGGGTGACGAAGCTCAGTGGACCCGGGAGGGGCAAGGAGGAGTCTTCATGAGTCACCTGGCCCCACGTTCGGGCAGGGTGGCTATCTTGTTGGCTCCACATTTTCAGCCGGAGATCTTGGGGGTCAAGGAGCCGGTGCCAGTCCGTCTGCTGCACCTAAAGGCCCGTTTCGGGGCAGCGGTGATTCTCTTTGTAAATGTCTCCACTCCCGTGGCCGGACCGCAGCAGGCGAGTTTCTTCCAAAAGGTGTCCACTCTTCCAGGCACCATCCAGGTGGGAGAGTTGTTATTGAAAATATGGAAAGATGTGTCATTTGAAACATGGAAGTCTGGCAATATCTGGTCTGGGAGAGACATGAGAGGATACAGGGAAAGATCCCACAAAGGGTTAACAGCAGCTGCCAGGAGAGGATTGTAAAATGCAGATAGCCTTGCTCAAGCAGGCTCAGCAAACAAGACAAACAGGATTTTGAATGAAGCCAAAAACAATGGCCCACACCTTCATTGAAAGTAACTGTCTTAGTTAGCAGTTGGAAAAAAGGATGAGGTTCAGTTGAATTTGGTGATAATTCAAGGTGTGAAAATTTGCTAAACCAGGTAAATCAAAGAAAGCTGGAGACTATCAGTCTACGAGAAACATAATTCAAAGCCAAAATCAAAGTCAAAATTATGAGCTGAGGACACAATTGGAAAATAAAACTACAGAAATGACAGGAATTAAAAGTAACACCTCTTGAAACCAAAGCATTTTGATCATCACAAAGGAAACAATGTAATCAGATCTCTGAGATGCAGTTATGTCAAAATGAATACTTAGTTGGATTAGAAGGTTTAGTCAAACGTACTTTGTACAATCAAAGTGAAATAAGTTACTTTACAATAAAATCATAAAAACTAGATAACTGTTAGAAAAATATGTAAACCCAGAGACCAGGGCAGGAACTACCAGAACCAGAACCAGAACTCAGAGGGAGGGAGAGAGAAGCAGAGAAGAAACAAGCAGCTCAGAGTCAGATTACAGTCAGCTCGGCCATGGGAAAGATAAGGCATAGCAGCCGAGCTAAAACAGCTAATACATCTCAGGAAGACTATAATTTAAAGAGTCAGCTCTATGTCAGCTCAGAGATAGCCAGCAGAGTCAGCTCTCACAGCTCGGTACATGGGAAAGACAGGCCACAGCAACCAAGCTCATCAGCGATTACATCTAAAGAAGACCAGACTTTATGAAGAAGATTGATTGTCAAGGTGGGCCTGAAGGTCCCTTCAACCACCCAGAGGGACCCAGAAGCAAGGTCTTTTTCCTTTCTGTAAAGAAAGTATTTGCAGCTTTTAAAAGAAAAAATATAATAATAAAATAACTTAATTTAACCTGAAATAGTGGTTATTCCAAAGTGCACTTTACTTACTTAGCAATGCGGGACCCAGGATCGATGGTACTAAGTGGGAAGTAGATTAAATCTTCCGTGAAGGCATGGGTTATACCCGGGGATAACTAGAAAACATAGTTTGACCTGAATAGCACCCACTGAAGCTTGCATCGGAGTCGGGGAGTGAGAATCCCTGATCACCATTTAGAATGTCGGCCCTTTTTGGGAGAGGGGGACTTCTAAGAATAGTGGTGAGTTTTCAAAAACATGGCGCCCAACGTTTTAATTAAAACCCTGTCAATTACGCCGAATGGGTTGCTTTATTTTCCACATGGCAGCCGTCGTGTTAACACCGTGTGAATTGCGCCCAGCCGGTTGTTTTGCTTTCTCCCTGGCATCCAGCGTGGAGACCCAGAATACTAGAAGTTTCTAGGTAAAACGAGGCTAGAATAGTAGAAGTTTCTACATCAGCAGAGGGTGCTTGAATATTAGAAGTTTCTAGTTCCCAACAAACGGTTAGAGTATTAGAAGTTTCTAACCGGCACAAAGGCGAGAATATTAGAAGTTTCTGGTCTATTGTGAGTCAGACTTTACCTGCCGAGTTTTGTCTGGAAAGTCATGTGATTGATTTTTGTAAAGATATTCTGTGGATCGAGGGGACATAAAACTCAGGTTGGGTGTGAAATCAGCAAATTAGCAGATGCTGACCCTGAGAAAAGTCTGCAAGACATCTTGGTGACAGCACTAAAAATCTTGCATCCATTACTGGTAAAAGGAGGTCAAAAATAAATCATCCTTAGAGTAAGGCAGATTGTGAGGTTAAATCCTAAAGAAATAGAGGACGCCTAGAATCTTTAGAGACCAATAACCAATCGACCCTTAGCTAAAAACAGGAAGATAGTGCCTTAGTTAGCCTTGGGTAGGGCCCAGAAAGGGCACTTATCCTTAATTTCAGATTGCAACTGAAAGGGACAACCAGGACCAGAACTTAGAATTCCGAAAAATGGCAAATAGAATAATCCTCTTGCTGTGAAACACCGTTGAAGCAATGAACCAAAGTGGAAGAAATTAATAGAGGCAAAAGACTCCTGCATAACTGAAACTTTATCAGCATGGAGGGGTCTCAATTTTTGTTAAAAGTAACTAAAACCCAACTGAACAGAGGTCCAAGATCTCAGTGTATAAACGTGCGTGCGTGTTCAATAAGGGTTTGTGAAACCCTACAAAGTAGAGGTCCAAGATCTGAGTGGATGAATGAGTGTGTGTCTGTCGAAGAAGGAATTGTGAATTTCCTTTGGTGTTTGTATTTTTAAAAAAATGTTGTGTTTTGCAAAACCGAGTTTCACATCAATTAAAAGTTATAAATGGCAGGTAGAAATGTGATCAGTATTATGAGGTGATAAATCAGTATGTTCAGAGTTAAATTGGTCTCAGAATAAACAGATAAAGAGTTTGTACTGGGCAGCAGTCAGCTGCTTGCAGGCTTTGAAACTGAGTGTTGAAATTGACACTGCATAGCTCCGCAGGGTCCTAGTGCCCGATGAGCTCAAGAATGTCACCAGCAAAAATAATCATGTTTGGAATGTTAAATACATTGAAGAAGGAGCTTTAGAGAATAAAGATTTTGGATCAAAAGTTAGATTAAGAGAATTACTTGCAGTATAAGGAAAAGGGAATCTGATGGCAGGAAAAGATTTGATAAAAATAGATGCAGGTAAAATTAAGATATTAAAACAATTGATAACACAGAGGAAGTTTGGGTGAAACTACCAACTAAAACTGCAGGGAAAATAATCAGTGAAGCTGTAAAATGTGAAGACAAGTTTGTTCAGAATCTGGGTAAACATACAGTTGAATTAGCGAAGCATGGTGTCTGGAGCAAAAGAAATTATATCACAATTAAAACACATGACCCAATTGGTGGGAAGACAGTGAATTAAAACCCGTTAGCACCATTGATTGGACAGATCATGAAGTTAAAATGTCATGTTTGGAACTTACCTTCATAAAAATCCGGTGTAATCAAAATAAAGTAAGTGAAGTAAACGCAGTAGCAATATCAGGAATGTATCAGGGTAAGGTTTCGACAGATTGGATCAGAGTGAGCAAAAGGGGAGGAGTTTGAGATTCTTCGAATCTCACTCAGGGGTGCAATGACAGAAGGAGGAGGCTTAACAGCCCTTCATTGTATGATGTACATCAATGATAAGGAAAATAAACGAGTTAAAAAAAAAAAAAAGAGACAAATGAAATGGTAACAAAAGAAATCCGGAAGTCCTGGAGAGGGCACTTCAGGAGTGTTCAAACGAAGATAGAAAGTATAAATTAAAGAATAGGGCCCTCTCCACCCTTGACCTGCTCATTTGATTTTTCAGATGGAAAAAGTAAATAACAGACAAACCAGTTCACAAGAAGGAAGGGAACTACGCTCCAGAAAGGAATGTTTTAGACAGGATTGAGAGGGGGGGGGGGGGGGAATCTAATGATACAATTGGCTACATATTTGAGGGAATTAAATGATAGAGCCCGTAGGAAAACTTTACGGGTTGGAAACACATCAAAATCTCAAATTATTACTGAACAGTGAAACCTCCGGTCAGACATCTCTAACTGGACATCAGCTGATGGATGATCTGCGGTCTCCATGGGGTATGTACTATGTGGTGGAGTTATTAAGGGTCTCGGCAGACAGCAGCGACTGACGAGGAACCCCATTATGATAAACAACAATAGTTTAAAAAATTTTGGAGCTTGATGCCAAGGGGGGAAAATTATTACCAATGCAGCAAACAATATTGCATTGTCGAGCTGTAAAGATTATTAAGGAAGAAATGTCATGTCAATTGTTAGGCACTGTTATGTATGTATGATAATGCGGGTATGTGTGCCGTTAGAGAACTTGATCAGCATTTCGAAACTGTCTGAATGTTTTAATAGAAGGGGAATAGTGGTAGTTTAGTGTGCTTTCTTGATTTAACTGCATAGAACATCACAAATAATATTGATGTTGTTAACACGCCATATTTAGTATGCAGTGACTATTGGTTCCAAAGCCACGAAGGAATGTGTCGATATTGTACTTTATTTTTCGTATTGAAATTGTGATAACAGTTGCAATTATGTAAAGTTGTAACACACGGTCTATTTGTGTGGTTAGGTGATGGGTAATGTGTTAAGATAAGACTCAATTTTTTTTTACTGTGTATTTAACAATAGGTAGAATTTATTTGGAAAAAGTGACAGTTCGATGTGGTTTTGCGAATACTGTCGGCATACTGTATTGCAAATGTTGTAAGGGAAATGATAACAGACGAAAGGGATTTGAAGGAAGTTTGTCGGAAAGATATTCTCTCCTGTACACCCGGGGCTGGCAGACATACATGGTTCAGAACAATATTAGACATTAATGTGGGGAAGTCAGGGTTAGAAGCAGGATCAATTGAACCTTTTAAATTAATGAAGCGAGGGAATCAGTGGGTGGTACATGATGTCATAATTTACCATTCCAATGAGAAACGGTAAGCAATTTGGATGACAGAAAAATGGACACGAAACAGCCAGTGATGGACAAATGGCCTTTTTGGTTACTGATGGACTGAGTTGTGTGCTGTTTCTAAGGGACATGAGTAAGCTTCTACGGTGCTGCTACCCCAAGGAAGTAAACTGCTTTGGAGGTAGTGGAACACGGATATAGCTATTGTGGTACCTTCCTAAGCGGCTCCGGCTATGGTTCACGGTAATTGGACTTGAGGAAAGAACGAAAAAAGACACTGCTCTGTGATATGGATACATTTACAAATTGATTACGATGCACAATTTAAAATCACAAAACATGGACATACAAATGAGAAAGGTCGGGGATAAATGTTCATCAGTACAATTAGATGGGGGGGGGGGGGATAATTGACCAAATGATATAGTTATTTTTCAAATGTCAAGACGGGGTGTTATTGAAAATATGGAAAGATGTGTCATTTGAAACATGGAAGTCTGGCAATATCTGGTCCGGGAGAAACATGAGAGGATACAGGGAAAGATCCCACAAAGGGTTAACAGCAGCTGCCAGAAGAGGATTGTAAAATGCAGATAGCCTTGCTCAAGCAGGCTCAGCAAGCAAGGCAAACAGGATTTTGAATGAAGCCAAAAACAATGGCCCACACCTTCATTGAAAGTAACTATCTTAGATAGCAGCTGGTAAAAAGGATGAGGTTCAGTTGAATTTGGTGATAATTCTAGGTGTGAAAATTTGCTAAAACAGGTACATTGAAGAAAACTGGAGACTATCAGTCTACGAGAAACATAATTCAAAGCCAAAATCAAAGTCACAATTACGAGCTGAGGACACAATTGGAAAATAAAACTACAGAAATGACAGGAATTAAAAGTAACACCTCTTGAAACCAAAGCATTTTTATCATCACAAAGGAAACAATGTAATCAGATCTCTGAGATGCGGTTATGTCAAAATGAATACTTAGTTGGATTAGAAGGTTTAGATCAAAGATACTTTTTATAATCAAAGTGAAATAAGTTACTTTATGATATAGTCATAAAAATTAGATAACTGTTAGAAAAATATATAAATCCATAGACCAGGGCAGGAACTACCAGAACCAGAACCAGAACTCAGAGGGAGGGAGAGAGAGAAGCAGAGAAGAAACAAGCAGCTCAGAGTCAGATTACAGTCAGCTCGGCCATGGGAAAGACAAGGCATAGCAGCCGAGCTAAAACAGCTAATACATCTCAGGAAGACTAGAATTTAAAGAGTCAGCTCTATGTCAGCTCAGAGATAGCCAGCAGAGCCAGCTCTCACAGCTCGGTACATGGGAAAGACAGGCCACAGCAACCGAGCTCATCAGCGATTACATCTAAAGAAGACCAGACTTTAAAAAGAAGATTGATTGTCAAGGTGGGCCTGAAAGTCCCTTCAACCAACCAGAAGGATCCAGAAGCAAGGTCTTTTTCCTTTCTGTAAAGAAAGTATTTGCAGCTTTTAAAAGAAAAATATATAATAAGAAAATAAATTAATTTAACCTGAAATAGTGGTTATTCCAAAGTCTACTTTACTTACTTAGCAATGCGGGTCCCAGGATCAATGGTACTAAGTGGGAAGTAGATGAAATCTTCGGTGAAGGTATGGGTTATACCGGGGGATAACTTGAAAATATAGTTTGACCTGAATAGCACCCACTGAAGCTTGCATCGGAGTCGGGAGTGAGAATCCCTGATCGCCATTTAGAATCTCGGCTCTTTTTGGTAGAGGGGGAATTCTAAGAATAGTGGTGAGTTTTCAAAAACAGAGTGCATCGTCCTCGGAGGGGATTTTAATTGCACCCTCAAGGACAAGGACCGTGGTGAAGTCCAGCGCCGATCGGCGGTGGTGAAGTTGAGGGACCTGGTTAGGTCCTTTGACTTGGTGGATGTCTGGTGGACTCTCCATCCTGAATTGCGGGTGCGCACCTCTGTGCGGCCCCAGTTCAGAGCGTCCATCATCGACCGTCTTTACATTTCCAAGACGTACTTGCCCAGCGTTCCGACGGCCTCCATGGAGCAGGTGCCGAGCTCGGATCACCACCTGGTGTGGGCGGGTCTCGCCCCGTCCCGCGCTCAGACATGGTCCGCGTACTGGCACTTTAACAACCTGCTGCTGGAGGACGAGCGGTTCCTGGACTCGTTCTGCCATTTCTGGGCCGGCTGGAGAAGGGAGCGGGGTGGCTTCCCCTCCTTGAGGCTACGGTGGGATGTGGGCAAGGCCCAGAACCGTGCCTTCTGTCAGGGGTACACGAAGGGGTCTTCGGCGGGGCGGAACTCCACGATCGCCAACCTGGCTGAGGAACTCCTCGATCTGGAGTCACGTCTCGCTCAGCCCGATGAGGCCCGGCCCTGGGGCTGGTGTACAGGGAGAAGAGGGGCGCACTGCGGGGCCTGCAGCTCGCCGGGTCCTGCGGCGAGGACGTGAGGTCACGGATCCGTCTCCTAACGGACATGGACCGCGGCTCCCGCTTCTTCTACTCGCTGGAAAGAGGACGCGGGGCCCGTCGGCAGGTTTCTACGCTGTTGGCCGACGACCGGCCCCTCGTCTCGGATCCAGAGGGGGTCAGGACCCTGATCAGGGATTTTTACTCCGACCTCTTCTCTCCGGGTCCGTCCAGCGAGGACGCTTGCAGAGTTCTGTGGTTGGACCTGCCGCAGGTGGACCCGGAGGGCGCCGGGAAGCTCGATAATGCCATCAACCTCCAAGAGCTGACCGGCGCCCTCGACAGCCTCTCACGGGGCAAATCCCCAGGGCTGGACGGGCTGACCGTGGAGTTCTTCAGGGCGTGCTGGGACGTCCTGGGGAGCGACTATGCAGGGGTCCTGGGGGAATGTTTCGCGACCGGGGAGATGCCCCTTTCGTGGCGCAGGACCGTCATTGCCCTGCTGCCCAAGAAGGGGGATCTCCACCGACTTAAGACCTGGCGACCGGTCTCCCTCCTCAGCACGGACTATAAAATCTTTGCCAAGGTGCTGTCTTTACGCCTTGGCCCCGAGCTGGACCACATGATCCACCCTGACCAGTCCTACACAGTCCTGGACCGCACAATCTATGACAATATCCACCTGGCCCGGGACATTACTCATTTTACCCAGAGGACTGGTATGTCGAGCACCTCCGTGTCTCTTGACCAGGAGAAGGCGTTCGACAGGGTGGGGCCCGGGGATTTGCTCGGGACTCTGCGAGCTGTCGGGTTCGGGTGGTATTTTGTCGCCCGGATCCGGTTACTGTCCGCCGCCTCGGAGAGTCTGATTAAGGTTAACGGGTCCCTGACGGCGCCCCTTCGCTTTGGGAGAGGAGTGCGTCAGGGCTGCCCCCTGTCCGGCCAACATTATTCCCTCCGCGTGGAGCCTTTCCTGTGCCTCCTGCGGAGGGGGTTCACGGGGCTGGTTCTGCGCGAGCCGGACGGGGGGGGTGGTCCTCTCGGCGGACGCTGATGCCGTGTTCCTCATGGTCACTGACCCCGGGGACCCCCGGAGGATGCGAGAGAGCCAAGCTGTCTACTCCGCCGCGTCCTCCGCACGGATCAACTGGGCCAAATGTTCCGGACTCCTGGTCGGTCCGTGGCAGGTGGACCCCCTCCCGGAGGAGCTCGGGCCCTTCAGCTGGAGTCGGACCAACAGCCTCGACCTGGGAGTCCATCTTTGCCCGGCAGAGGGAGCCTGGCCGGCGAACGGGCAGGAGCTGGAGACCAAGGTCACCGCTGGCCTGGGACGCTGGACAGGACGGCTCCGAGTGCTGTCCCACAGGGGCCGAGTTCTCGTCATAAACCAGCTGATCGCCTCCATGCTGTGGTCCCGGCTGGTCACTGACCCCTCCCCCTGGCTTTGTCCCACCATCCAGAGAGCCCAGCTTCGGTTCCTCTGGGACAATCGACTGCACGGGGTCGCTGCGGAGGTCTGGAGTCTCCCGATGGCGGAGGGCGGTCAGGCGCTGGTGTGCCTCCGCACCCAGACTGCCACTTTCCACCCTCAGACTCTGCAGCGTTACCTGTACGCTGAGCCTCCCCCACGGTGGGGCCCTGGCGACGGATTTCTCCCCCCAGGGGCTCGGCCTGAACTACGACGTGCGGCTCCTGTCTGTGGACCAGCAGGGTCTTCGGAACTCTCTGTTGGCGCTGCCCGTCTTGTACCAGGACCTCCTCAAAGTCTGGAACAAGTTCTCCAGGCGCCGCAGCTCTCCCCCGTCAGGAGTGGCGGCTGTCGTAAGGGAGGCGCTGCTCAGGAATCCGCACCTCCGCCAATCTCCATTCGGGTGGCTGGCGGAGCGGTGGGCGGTGGGTGCCGTGGGCAGGGCTGGGTGGCGGAGGGCGGTGGGTGCCGTGGGCAGGGCTGGGTGGCGGAGGGCTGCGGGTGCCGTGGGAAGGGCTGGGTGGCGGAGGGCCGGGCTGTGGGTGCCGTGGGAAGGGCTGGGTGGCGGAGGGCTGCGGGTGCCGTGGGAAGGGCTGGGTGGGGGAGGGCTGTGGGTGCCGTGGGAAGGGCTGGGTGGCGGAGGGCTGTGGGTGCCGTGGGAAGGGCCGGGTGGCGGAGGGCCGGGCTGTGGGTGCCGTGGGAAGGGCTGGGTGGCGGAGGGCCGGGCTGTGGGTGCCGTGGGCAGGGCTGGGAGGCGGAGGGCCGGGCTGTGGGTGCCGTGGGAAGGGCTGGGTGGGGGAGGGCCGGGCTGTGGGTGCCGTGGGAAGGGCTGGGTGGCGGAGGGCTGTGGGTGCCGTGGGAAGGGCTGGGTGGGGGAGGGCGGGCTGTGGGTGCCGTGGGAAGGGCTGGGTGGCGGAGGGCTGTGGGTGCCGTGGGAAGGGCTGGGTGGCGGAGGGCCGGGCTGTGGGTGCCGTGGGAAGGGCTGGGTGGCGGAGGGCTGTGGGTGCCGTGGGAAGGGCTGGGTGGCGGAGGGCGGTGGGTGACGTGGGAAGGGCTGGGTGGCGGAGGGCGCTGGGTGCCGTGGGCAGGGCTGGGTGGCGGAGGGCCGGGCTGTGGGTGCCGTGGGCAGGGCTGGGTGGCGGAGGGCGGTGGGTGCCGTGGGAAGGGCTGGGTGGCGGAGGGCGGTGGGTGCCGTGGGAAGGGCTGGGTGGCGGAGGGCGGTGGGTGCCGTGGGCAGGGCTGGGTGGCGGAGGGCTGTGGGTGCCGTGGGCAGGGCTGGGTGGGGGAGGGCTGTGGGTGCCATGGGAAGGGCTGGGTGGGGGAGGGCTGTGGGTGCCGTGGGCAGGGCTGGGTGGGGGAGGGCTGTGGGTGCCGTGGGCAGGGCTGGGTGGGGAGGGCTGTGGGTGCCATGGGAAGGGCTGGGTGGCGGAGGGCTGTGGGTGCCGTGGGAAGGGCTGGGTGGCGGAGGGCTGTGGGTGCCATGGGAAGGGCTGGGTGGCGGAGGGCTGTGGGTGCCGTGGGAAGGGCTGGGTGGCGGAGGGCTGTGGGTGCCGTGGGCAGGGCTGGGTGGGGGAGGGCTGTGGGTGCCGTGGGAAGGGCTGGGTGGCGGAGGGCTGTGGGTGCCATGGGAAGGGCTGGGTGGCGGAGGGCCGGGCTGTGGGTGCCGTGGGCAGGGCTGGGTGGCGGAGGGCTGTGGGTGCCGTGGGAAGGGCTGGGTGGCGGAAGGCCGGGCTGTGGGTGCCGGGGGAAGGGCTGGGTGGCGGAGGGCTGTGGGTGCCGTGGGAAGGGCTGGGTGGGGGAGGGCTGTGGGTGCCGTGGGAAGGGCTGGGTGGCGGAGGGCTGTGGGTGCCGAGGGAAGGGCTGGGTGGCGGAGCGGAGGGCGGTGGGTGCCGTGGGCAGGGCTGGGTGGCGGAGGGCCGAGCTGTGGGTGCCGGGGGCAGGGCTGGGTGGCGGAGGGCTGTGGGTGCCGAGGGAAGGGCTGGGTGGGGAGGGCTGTGGGTGCCGTGGGAAGGGCTGGGTGGCGGAGCGGAGGGCGGTGGGTGCCGTGGGAAGGGCTGGGTGGCGGAGGGCTGTGGGTGCCGTGGGAAGGGCTGGGTGGGGGCCGGGGGTCCCTGGAGCGGGGGCAGGCGCTGCCCACGGGCACACTCGAAGCTTTCCGGGCTGGCTGGGCCCCGCAGGGGGTGGGCTGCCGGACCGACCCCCATTCTCACACTTTCATTGGGCGGGTATTGGGTGAGGTTTGGTCTCTTTTCCTGTTCTGTTGGGGCTGTGCTCCACCCGCGGTTTGGGGCACTCCCCACATTTTGTTTTGTCCATCAGTTACTTCTGGTCTGTTTTGCTTTGTTGTGTCCCAGCTCCAGGCCGATGCCAGCGGCGGGCGCTGCCTCACCCTGCCCGCGGGAAGAGCGGGCAGGACAGGCAATCTCAGGGAAAACAGATCCAAATAAACATTATATACACATCAAATAAACAGCACCATCAAACTGTCCGACCCGAGACAATGCTGTTGGGGAGGGGGACCGCGGCTGCTGGGGGAGGGGGACCGCGGCTGCTGGGGGAGGGGGACCGCGGCTGCTGGGGGAGGGGGACCGCGGCTGCTGGGGGAGGGGGACCGCGGCTGCTGGGGGAGGGGGACCGCGGCTGCTGGGGGAGGGAGACCGCGGCTGCTAGACGAGGTGGAGGGGGGCCACGGCTGCTGGGGGAGGGGGGAGGGATCTCGGCTGCTGGGGAGGGGTGTCCCGAAGCGTGGTACATTGGCGAGACCATGCAGACGCTGCGACAACGAATGAACGGACATCGCGCAACAATCACCAGGCAGGAATGTTCCCTTCCAGTCGGGGAACACTTCAGCAGTCAAGGGCATTCAGCCTCTGATCTCCGGGTAAGCGTTCTCCAAGGCGGCCTTCAGGACGCGCGACAACGCAGAATCGCCGAGCAGAAGCTTATAGCCAAGTTCCGCACACATGAGTGCGGCCTCAACCGGGACCTGGGCTTCATGTCGCATTACATTCATCCCCCACCATCTGGCCTGCAAAATCCCACCAACTGTCCTGGCTTGGTACAATTCACACCTCTTCAACCTGGGTTACCCCATCTCTGGATCTGTAAAGATTTAATCACCTGCTAATGCTCGCATTCCAAGCAATGTTTGGCATCTTTGAATTTGTCTATATATATGTTTCTGGAACAGACCTCTTCATTCACCTGAGGAAGGAGCAGCGCTCCGAAAGCTAGTGACATTGAAACAAACCTGTTGGACTTTAACCTGGTGTTGTAAGACTTCTTACTGTGCTCACCCCAGTCCAACGCCGGCATCTCCACATCATCTGTAAATACAGATATACTGTCCAGGGACCACTGGAAATAGTGATATACTACCCAGGGTTCACTGTAAATAATGATATACTACCCAGTGACCACTGTAAATAAAGGAATACCGCCCAGGAACCACAGTAAATAAAGACTTTCTACACAAGGACCACTGGAAATAATGATATACTACCCAGGGACCACTGCAGATGATGATATACTACCCAGTGATCATTGGAAATAATGACATACTGCACAGAGCAAATGTAAATAATGATATACTGCAGAGAGCCACTGTAAATAATGATAGACTACCAGGGACCACTTAAATATTGATATTCCACCCGGTGACCACTGTAAACAATGATATTCTACACAGGGACTACAGTAAATAATGATATTCTACCCAGGGACCACTGTATATAATGATATTGTACGCCGGGACCTCTGTTAATATTTATAAATAACCCAGGGACCACTGTAAATAAAGAAATACCAACCAGGGACCACTGTAAATAAAGGTATACCACCCAGGGACCATTGTAAATTATAATAACCTACCCAGGAACCACTGTAAATAATGATATACCAGCCAGTGACCACTGTAAATAAAGAAATACCACCCAGGGACCACTGTAAATAAAAGTATACCACCCAGGGACTATTGTAAATAATGATACACTACACAGTGGCCACTGTAAATAATGATATACAACTCAGTGACCACTGTAAATAAAGGTATCCCGCCAAGGAACCACTGTAATTAAAGACTTTCTATACAAGCACCACTGTAAATAATGATTATACTACCCAGGGACCACTGCAGATAATGATATACTTTCCAGTGATCATTGTAAATAATGATATACTACCCAGGGACCACTGCAGATAATGATATACTGCACTCAACCACTGTGAATAATGACATACTACCCAGGGCACACTGTAAATAATGATATACTACCAAGGCACACTGTAAATAATGATATACTACCCAGGGTCCACTAAAAATAAAGATATACTGCACAGAGACCACTGTAAATAAGGTAATACTGCCTAGGGACCACTGTAAATAATTATACACTGTCCAGGGACCACTGTAAATAGTGATATAATACTGAGGGACAACTGTAAATAATTATATTCTACCAAGGGACAACTGCAAATAATGATGTACTACACAGGGGTCACTGTAAATACTGATTTACTACCCAGTGACCTCTGTAGATAAAGATATACTGCCCAGGGACCACTGCAAATAGTGACATACTATCCAGGATTCACCGTAAATAATGATATACTACCCAGTGACCACTGTAAATAAAGATATACCGCCCGGGAACTATGTAAATAAAGACTTTCTACACAGGGAACACTGTAAATAATTACATACTACACAGGGATCCCTGCAAATAATGATATACTACCCATGGAGCACTGTAAATAATTATATACTACCCATGGACAACGGCAAATTAAGATATACTATCCAGGGACAACTGTAGATAATGATATTCAACCCAGGGACAACTGTAAATAAAGATATACTACCCAGAGATCACTGTAAATAAAGATAAACCACACAGGGACCACTGTAAATAAAGATATACTGCCGCGGGACGACTGTAAATAATGATATACCACCGAGTGAACACTGTAAATCATGATACTCTACCCAGGGACCACAGTAAATCATAGATCATAGAATTTACAGTGCAGAAGGAGGCCATTCGGCCCATCGAGTCTGCCCGGCTCTTGGCAAGAGCACCCTATCCAAGTCCACATCTCCACCCTATCCCCATAAGCGAGTAATCCCACCCAACACTAAGGGCAATTTTGGACACTAAGGCAATTTATGATGGCCAATTCACCTAAACTGCACATCATTGGACTGTGGGAGGAAACCGGAGCACCCGGAGGAAGCCCACGCACACACGGGGAGGATGTGCAGACTCCGCACAGACAGTGACCCAAGCCGGGAATCAAACCTGGGACCCTGGAGCTGTGAAACAATTGTGCTATCCACTATGCTACCGTGCTACACACTAAATGATATAGTGGTGCTAAATGATGTAATAATATACCGTGCTGCCCACTAAATGATACAGTATAATGATATACTTCCCAGGGACCACTGTAAATAAAGTTATCCCACCCAGGGACCACTGCAAATAAAGATAAACCACCCAGGGACCACTGCAAATAAAGATAAACCACCCGGGGACCACTGTAAATAAAGATAAACCACCCAGGGACCACTGTAAATAAAGATAAACTACCCGGGGACCACTGTAAATAAAGTTATCTCACCCAGGGACCACTGCAAATAAAGATAAACCACCCAGGGACCACTGCAAATAAAGATAAACCACCCGGGGACCACTGTAAATAAAGATAAACCACCCAGGGACCACTGCAAATAAAGATAAACCACACAGGGACCACTGTAAATAAAGATAAACCACCCAGAGACCACTGTAAATAAAGATAAACCACACAGGGACCACTGCAAATAAAGATAAACCACCCGGGGACCACTGTAAATAACGATAAACCACCCAGGGACCACTGCAAATAAAGATAAACCACCCGGGGACCACTGTAAATAAAGATAAACTACCCAGGGACCACTGTAAATAAAGATAAACCACACAGGGACCACTGTAAATAAAGATAAACCACCCAGAGACCACTGTAAATAAAGATAAACCACACAGGGACCACTGTAAATAAAGATAAACCACCCAGAGATCACTGTAAATAAAGATAAACCACACAGGGACCACTGTAAATAAAGATATACCACCCAGAGACCACTGTAAATAATGAAAAACAACCCGGGAACCACTGTAAATAAGATATACTGCACAGTGCCCACGGTAAATAATGATATTCTAATCAGAGACCATAGTAAATAATGATATACTACCAGGGATCACTGTAAATAAAGGTATACTGCCGAGGGACCACTGTAAATAAAGTCATACTATCCAGGGACTATTGTAGATAATGATATACTACACAGTGACCACTGTAAATAATGATATTCTAACCAGAGACAACAGCAAATAATGAAATATTACCCATGGACCACTGATATCCTGATCAGGGATCACTGTAAATTATGACATACTGCCCAGGTACCACTGTAAAAATAAAATACTGCACAGGGACCGCTGTAAATAATGATCAACTACCCAGGGACCACTGTAAATAATGATACACTACCCAGGGACCACTGTAAATAATGATATACTATCATGGGACCACTGTAATGAATGATATACTACCAGGAACCACTGTAAATAAAGACATACTACACAGGGACCACTGTAAATAATGATATACTACCCAGGGACCACTTTAAATAAAGGTACACTGCCCAGGGACCACTGTAAATAAAGACATACTACACAGGGGCCACTGTAAATAATTATTTACTACCCAGTGACCACTGTAAATAATTATATACTACCAGGAACCACTGTAAATAGAGGTACACTATATACCACCCAGGGACCACTGTACATAATGATATACCACCCAGGGACCACTGTACATAATGATATACTACCCATGGACCACTGTAAATAATGATATTCTACCCAGGGACCACTGTATATAATTATATACCACCCAGGGACCACTGTAGATAATGATATACTGCCCAGGGACGAATGTAAATAATGATAGACTACTCAGGGACCACTGTAAATATAGATACTCTGCCCAGGGACGACTGCAAACAGTGATATACTGCACAGGCGCACTGCAAAAAAATTATATACTCCCCTGGGACCACTGTAAATAATGGTACGTTGCCCAGAAACCACTGGAAATAATGTTAAACTATGCAGGGAACACTGAAAATAATGATATACAGCACAGGGGCCAATTTAAATAATGATATTTTACCAAGGACCCACTGTAAATAATGATATACTGCCCAGGGGCCACTGTCAACAATGATATTCTACCCAGTGACCACTGTAAATAATGATATACTACCCAGTGACCACTGTAAATAATGATATACTACCCAGTGACCACTGTAAATAATGATATACTACCTAGGGACCACTGTAAATAATGATATTCCACACAGGGACCACCCATTGACCACTGTAAATAATTATATACTCACCAGGGACTACGATAAATAATGTTATACTACTCAGGGACCACTGTAAATAAAGATATATTGCCCAGGGACTTCCTGCCCAGGGTCCACTGTAAATGATGATATACTCCCCAGGCACTACTGTAAATGATGATATACTACCCAGGGACCACTGTAAATAATGATATACACCCCAGGGACCACTGTAAATAATGATATACTACCCACGGACCTCTGTAAATAATGATATACTACCCAGGGACCACTTTAAATAATGATATACTATCATGGGACCACTGTAATGAATGATATACTACCAGGAACCACTGTAAATAAAGACATACTACACAGGGACCACTGTAAATAATGATATACTACCCAGGGACCACTTTAAATAAAGGTACACTGCCCAGGGACCACTGTAAATAAAGACATACTACACAGGGACCACAGTAAATAAGTATTTACTACCCAGTGACCACTGTAAATAATGATATACTACCCAGGGACCACTGTAGATAATGATATACTACCCAGGGACGAATGTAAATAATGATAGACTACTCAGGGACCACTGTAAATATAGATACACTGCCCAGGGACGACTGCAAACAGTGATATACTGCACAGGCGCACTGCAAAAAAATTATATACTACCCTGGGACCACTGGAAATAATGATACGTTTCCCAGAAACCACTGGAAATAATGTTAAACTATGCAGGGAACAGTAAAAATAATGATATACAGCACAGGGGCCAATTTAAATAATGATATTTTACTCAGGGACAACTGTAAATAATGATATTCTACACCGGGACCAGTGTAAATAATGATATTCTACCCAGGGTCAAATGCAAATAATAATGTACTACCCAGGCACAACTGTAAATAATGACATTCTGACCAGGGACCACTGTAAATGCTGACATTCTACCAGGGACTACAGTAATTAATGATTTACTACCCAGGGACCACTGCAGAATATAATATACTACCGATGGACAACTATTAATAATGGTGAAGTGCCCATGGAACGCTGTAACTAAAGATATTCTACCAAGGAACCACTGTAAATAATGATATACGACCCAAGGACCACTGTAAACAATGATAGTCTACCCAGTGAACACTGTAAATAATGATATACTACCGAGGGACCACTGTAAATAAAGACTTACTGCCCAGGGTCCACTTTAAAAAATGATATACTCCCCAGGCACTACTGTAAATGATGATATACTACCCAGGGACCACTGTAAATAAAGACTTACTGCCCAGGGTCCACTGTAAATGATGATATACTCCCCAGGCACTACTGTAAATGATGATATACTACCCAGGGACCACTGTAAATAATGATATACTACTCAGGGACCACTGTAAATAATGATATACTACCCAGGGAACACAATCAATAATGATATTCTACACAGGGACCACTGTAAATAATGACGACTGCCCAGGGTCCACTGTAAATGATGATATACTCCCCAGGCACTACTGTAAATGATGATATACTACCCAGGCACTACTGTAAATGATGATATACTACCCAGGGACCAGTGTAGATAATGATATTCTACCCAGGGACCACTGCAAATAATAATATTCTAATCAGAGAGCACTGCAAATAATGATATACTACATAGGGACCATTGTAAATAATCATCCACTATCAAGGAACAACTGTAAATAATGATATACTGCCGAGGGACCACTGTCAGTAATGAAATACTATCCAGGGACCACTGTAAATCATGATGTATCACTCTGGGACCACTGTAGATAATACTACACTACACTGGGTCCACTGTAAATAATGATATGTTACCCAGGGACCACTATGAATAATGATATACCGTCCAGAGACCACTGCAAATAATTATATATCACCAAGGGACAAATGTAAATAATGATATGCAATCCAGGGACCACTGTAAAGGATGATATACTACCCAGTGACCTGTGTAAATAATGATATACTACCCAGGGACCACTGTAAATAATGATATACTTCCCAGGAACCGCGGTCAATGATGATATACTACCCAGAGCCCACTGTGATTAATGATATATTGCCCAGGGACCACTGTAAATAATGATATACTACACAGGGACCACTGTAAATAATGGTATACTGCCCAGGGACCACTGTGCTTAATGATATATTGCCCAGTGACCACTGTAAATAATGTTATACTGCCCATGGACCACTGTGAATAAAGATGTACTGCACAGTGCACACTATAATTGATGACATACTGTCCAGGGCCCACTGTAAATCATGATATACCACCCTGGGACCACTGTAAATAACGATATACTCCGCAGGGACCACTGTTGAAAATGATATACTACCCAGGGGCTACAGTAAATGAAGATATACTATCCAGGGACAACTGTAAATAATGATATGCTGCTCAGGGAACCTCTGTAAATAATGAAATACTACCAGGGGCCCTCTGTAAATAATGATATACAACGCAGGGACGACTGTATATTGGACATGATACCCATGGTCCACTGTAAGTAATGATATACTCCCCAGGGAACACTGTAAATAAAGATATACTGCCCACGGTCCACTAAAAATAATGATATACTGCCCTGGCGCCACTGTAAATATTGAAATACTATCCAGTGACCACTGTAAATGATGATAACTGCCCACAGCCAATGTAAATAATAGTATACTGCACAGGGACCACTGTAAATAATGATATACTACCCAGGGATCACGGTAAATAATGATGTACTACCCAGGGTACATTGTAAATAATGATATTCTACCCAGGGTCCACTGTAAATATTGATATACTATCCAAGTACCATAGTAAATAATAATTAATATCCCAGGAGCCAGTGTAAATAATGATATACTGCTCAGGGACCACTGTAAATAATGATGTACTACCCAGGAACCACTGTAAATAATGAAATACTACCAGGGGCCCACTGTAAATAATGATATACAACGCAGGGACGACTGTAAATATTGATATACTACCCAGGGAACACTGTAAATAATGATATTCTACCCAGGGACCACTGTAAATATTGGTATACTATCCAAGTACCACAGTAAATAATAAATTATATCCCAGGAACCAGTGTAAATAATGATATTCTAACCAAGGGACCACTGTAAATATTGAGACATTACACAGGGACCACTGTAAATAATGATATTCTACACAGGGACCACTGTAAACAATAATATAATACCCAGGTACCGCTGTAAATAATGATATTCTACCCAGGGACAACTGTAAATAATAATATTCTACCCAGGGACCACTGAACATAATGAAATACTACACAGGGACCACTGTAAATAATGATATTCTACCCAGGGAGCACTGTAAATAATGATATTCTACCCAGGGACCACTATAAATAATGATATACTACCATGGGACCACTGTAAATAATGATATTCTAACCAGTGACCACTGTAAATAATGATATTCTGCCCAGGGACCACTGTAAATAATGATATTCCGCCCAGAGACCACTGTAAATAATGAGATATTACCCAGGGACAACTGTAAATAATGATATTCTACCCAGGGATCACTGAACTTAATGAAATACTACACAGGGACCACTGTAAATAATGATATTCTACCCAGGGACCACTGTAAATAATGATATTCTACCCAGGAACCACTATAAATAATGATATACTACCATGGGACAACTGTAAATAATGATATTCTACCCAGGGACCACTGTAAATATTCATATACTACCCAAGGACCACTGTAAATAATAATATTCTAATCAGAGAGCACTGCAAATAATGATATTCTAGCCAGGGACAACTGTAAATAATGATATACTACATCGGGACCATTGGAAATAATCATCCACTATCAATCCACTACCACTGTAAATAATGATATACTACCCATGGCAACTGAAAATAATGATATACTACCCACGGCCACTGTAAATAATACGAAGTCTTACAACACCAGGTTAAAGTCCAACAGGTTTGTTTCGATGTCACTAGCATTCGGAGCGCTGTTCCTTCCTCAGGTGAATGAAGAGGTATGTTCCAGAAACACATATATAGACAAATTCAAAGATGCCAAACAATGCTTGGAATGCGACCATTAGCAGGTGATTAAATCTTTACAGATCCAGAGATGGGGTAACACCAGGTTAAAGAGGTATGAATTGTGTCAAGCCAGGACAGTTGGTAGGATTTCGTAGGCCAGATGGTGGGGGATGAATGTAATGCGACATGAATCCCAGGTCCCGGTTGACCACTGTAAATAATGATATATTACCCTGGCACCACTGTAAATAATGATATACTACCCACGGCCACTGTAAATAATGATATACTACCCTGGGACCACTGTAATTAATCATATTCTTCACAGGGACCACAATAAATAATTATATACTACCCTGGGAGCACTCTAAATAATGATATACTATCCAGTGACAAATCTAAATAAAAATATACTTCCGAGGGACCACTGTAATTAAAGATACAACACCCAGAATCCATTGTAAATAATGAGATACTACCCAGGGATCACGCTAAATAATGATATACTACCCTGGGACCACTGTAAATAATCATATTCTTCACAGGGACCACAATAAATAATGATATACTACCCAGTAACCAGTATTAAATAATGATATACTACCCAGTGACCAGTGTAAATAATGATATACTACCCTGGGACAACTGTAAATAATCATATTCTTCACAGGGACCACAATAAATAATGATATACTGCCCAGTAACCAGTATAAATAATGATATACTACCCAGCGACCAGTGTAAATAATGATATACTACCCAGGGACCATTGTAGTTACTGATATACTATCCAGGGTTCACGGTAAAGAATGATATACTACCCTGGGGCCACTGTAAATAATCATAGTCTTCACAGGGACCACAATAAATAATGATATACTGCCCAGCAACCAGTATAAATAATGATATACTACCCAGGGAGCACTGTTAATAATGATATACTACCCACGGCCACTGTAAATAATGATATACTACCCTGGGGCCACTGTAAATAATCATAGTCTTCACAGGGACCACAATAAATAATGATATACTGCCCAGCAACCAGTATAAATAATGATATACTACCCAGGGACCATTGTAGTTACTGATATACTATCCAGGGTTCACGGTAAAGAATGATATACTACCCTGGGGCCACTGTAAATAATCATAGTCTTCACAGGGACCACAATAAATAATGATATACTACCCAGCGACCAGTGTAAATAATGATATACTACCCAGGGAGCATTGTAGTTACTGATATACTATCCAGGGTTCACGGTAAATAATGATATACTACCCTGGGGCCACTGTAAATAATGTTATACCATCCAGCGACAACTCTAAATAAAGATACACTACCGAGGAAACACTGTAATTAAAGATACACCATCCAGAGTCCATTGTAAATAATGAGATACTTCCCAGGGACCACTGTTATTAATGATATTCTACCCAGGGTCCACTGTAAATAATGATATACAACCCAGGGACCACAGTAAATAATGAGATAATACCCAGGGACCACTGTAAATAATGATATACTACCCAGGGACCACAGTAAATAATGAGATACTTCCCAGGGACCATTGTAGATACGTATATACTACCCAGAGACCACTGTAAATAATGATATTCTCCACAGGGACCACAGTAAATAATGAGATACAACCCAGGGACCACAGTAAATAATGAGATAATACCCAGGGACCACTGTAAATAATGAGAAACTACCCAGGGACCACAGTAAATAATGAGATAATACCCAGGGACCACTGTAAATAATGATATATTACCCAGGGACCATTGTAGATCCTGATACTCTACCCAAGGACCACTCTAAATAATGATATACTTCCCAGGGACCACTGCAAATAACGATATTCTCCCCAAACCACAGTAAATAATGAGATTATACCCAGGGACCACTGTAAATAATGATATATTACCCAGGGACCATTGTAGATCCTGATACTCTACCCAGGGACCACTGTAAATAATGATATACTACCTAGGGACCACTGTAAATAATGATATTCTCCCCAAACCGCTGCAAATAATGAGATAATACCCAGGGACCATTGTAGATAAGAATATACTCCCCAGAGACCACTGTAAATAATGAGATACTACCCAGGGACCACTGTAAGTAATGAGATAATACCCAGGGACCATTGTAGATACTGATATACCACTCAGGGACCACTGTAAATAATGATATACTACCCTGGGAGCACTGTAAATAATGATATACTACCCACGGCCACTGTAAATAATGATATACTACCCTGGGACCACTGTAAATAATCATATTCTTCACAGGGACCACAATAAATAATTATATACTACCCTGGGAGCACTCTAAATAATGATATACTATCCAGTGACAAATCTAAATAAAAATATACTTCCGAGGGACCACTGTAATTAAAGATACAACATCCAGAATCCATTGTAAATAATGAGATACTACCCAGGGATCACGCTAAATAATGATATACTGCCCAGTAACCAGTATAAATAATGATATACTACCCAGCGACCAGTGTAAATAATGATATACTACCCAGGGACCATTGTAGTTACTGATATATTATCCAGGGTTCACGGTAAATAATGATATACCACCCTGGGACCACTGTAAATAATGTTATACCATCCAGCGACAACTCTAAATAAAGATACACTACCGAGGAAACACTGTAATTAAAGATACACCATCCAGAGTCCATTGTAAATAATGAGATACTACCCAGGGACCACTGTAAGTAATGCTATTCTACCCAGGGTCCACTGTAAATAATGATATACAACCCAGGGACCACAGTAAATAATGATATACTACCCAGGGACCATTGTAGTTACTGATATATTATCCAGGGTTCACGGTAAATAATGATATACCACCCTGGGACCACTGTAAATAATGTTATACCATCCAGCGACAACTCTAAATAAAGATACACTACCGAGGAAACACTGTAATTAAAGATACACCATCCAGAGTCCATTGTAAATAATGAGATACTACCCAGGGACCACTGTAAGTAATGCTATTCTACCCAGGGTCCACTGTAAATAATGATATACAACCCAGGGACCACAGTAAATAATGAGATAATACCCAGGGACCACTGTAAATAATGATATACTACCCAGGGACCACAGTAAATAATGAGATACTTCCCAGGGACCATTGTAGATACGTAGATACTACCCAGAGACCACTGTAAATAATGATATTCTCCACAGGGACCACAGTAAATAATGAGATACAACCCAGGGACCACAGTAAATAATGAGATAATACCCAGGGACCACTGTAAATAATGAGAAACTACCCAGGGACCACAGTAAATAATGAGATAATACCCAGGGACCACTGTAAATAATGATATATTACCCAGGGACCATTGTAGATCCTGCTACTCTACCCAGGGACCACTCTAAATAATGATATACTTCCCAGGGACTACTGCAAATAATGATATTCTCCCCAAACCACTGCAAATAATGAGATAATACCCAGGGACCATTGTAGATAAGAATATACTCCCCAGAGACCACTGTAAATAATGAGATACTACCCAGGGACCACTGTAAGTAATGAGATAATACCCAGGGACCATTGTAGATACTGATATACCACTCAGGGACCATTGTAAATAATGAGATACTACCCAGGGACCACTGTAAGTAATGAGATAATACCCAGGGACCATTGTAGATACTGATATACCACAGGGACCACTGTAAATAATGAGATACTACCCTGGGACCACAGTAAATAATGATGTACTACCCATTGACCACAGTAAATAATGAAATAATACCCAGGGACCATTGTAGATACTATCATACCACACAGGGACCATTGTAAATAATGAGATACTACCCTGGAACCACAGTAAATAATGAGATGCTACCCTGGGACCACAGTAAATAATGAGATACTACCCAGGGACCACTGTAAGTAATGAGATAATACCCAGGGACCATTGTAGATACTGATATACCACAGGGACCACTGTAAATAATGAGATACTACCCTGGGACCACAGTAAATAATGATGTACTACCCAGCGACCACAGTAAATAATGAGATAATACCCAGGGACCACTGTAAATAATGATATACTACCCAGAGACCAATGTAAATAAAGATATTCTCCCCAGGGACCACAGTAAATAATGAGAAAATACCCAGGGACCATTGTAGATACTGATATACCACTCAGGGACCATTGTAAATGATGAGATACTACCCTGGGACCACAGTAAATAATGATATACATCCCAGGGACCACAGTAAATAATGAGATAATACACAGGGACCATTGTAGATACTATTATACCACACAGGGACCATTGTAAATAATGAGATACTACCCTGGGACCACAGTAAATAATGAGATACTACCCTGGAACCACAGTAAATAATGATATACTACCCAGGGACCACAGTAAATAATGAAATAATACCCAGGGACCATTGTAGGCACTGATATAACACACAGGGACCATTGTAAATAATGTGATACTACCCAGGGACCACAGTAAATGATGATATTCTACCCAGGGACCTCAGTAAATAATGAGATAATACCCAGGGGCCATTGTAGATACGGATATACCACTCAGGGACCACTGTAAATAATGCTATACTACTCAGGGACCACTGTAAATAATGATATACTACCCAGCGACCACTGTAAATAATGGTATACTGCCCAGGGACCACTGTGCTTAATGATATATTGCCCAGTGACCACTGTAAATAATGATATACTGCCCATGGACCACTGTGATTAAAGATGTACTGCACAGTGCAGACTATAATTGATGACATACTGTCCAGGGCCCACTGTAAATCGTGATATACCACTCTGGGACCACTGTAAATAACGATATACTACGCAGGGACCACTGTTGAAAATGATATACTACCCAGGGGCTACAGTAAATAAAGATATACTATCCATGGACAACTGTAAATAATGATATCCTACCCAGGGACAACTGTAAATAATGATATACTGCTCAGGGACCACTGTAAATAATGAAATACTACCAGGGGCCCACTGAAAATAATGATATACAACGCAGGGACGACTGTATATTGGACATGATACCCATGGTCCACTGTAAGCAATTATATACTCCCCAGGGAACACTATAAATAAAGATATACTGCCCACGGTCCACTAAAAATAATGATATACTGCCCTGGCGCCACTGTAAATATTGAAATACTATCCAGTGACCACTGTAAATGATGATAACTGCCCACAGCCAATGTAAATAATAGTATACTGCACAGGGACCACTGTAAATAATGATATACTACCCAGGGATCACGGTAAATAATGATGTACTACCCAGGGTACATTGTAAATAATGATATTCTACCCAGGGTCCACTGTAAATATTGATATACTATCCAAGTACCATAGTAAATAATAATTAATATCCCAGGAGCCAGTGTAAATAATGATATACTGCTCAGGGACCACTGTAAATAATGATGTACTACCCAGGAACCACTGTAAATAATGAAATACTACCAGGGGCCCACTGTAAATAATGATATACAACGCAGGGACGACTGTAAATATTGATATACTACCCAGGGAACACTGTAAATAATGATATTCTACCCAGGGACCACTGTAAATAATGATATACTACCCAGTGACCACTGTAAATAATGATATACTACCTAGGGACCACTGTAAATAATGATATTCCACACAGGGACCACCCATTGACCACTGTAAATAATTATATACTCACCAGGGACTACGATAAATAATGTTATACTACTCAGGGACCACTGTAAATAAAGATATATTGCCCAGGGACTTCCTGCCCAGGGTCCACTGTAAATGATGATATACTCCCCAGGCACTACTGTAAATGATGATATACTACCCAGGGACCACTGTAAATAATGATATACACCCCAGGGACCACTGTAAATAATGATATACTACCCACGGACCTCTGTAAATAATGATATACTACCCAGGGACCACTTTAAATAATGATATACTATCATGGGACCACTGTAATGAATGATATACTACCAGGAACCACTGTAAATAAAGACATACTACACAGGGACCACTGTAAATAATGATATACTACCCAGGGACCACTTTAAATAAAGGTACACTGCCCAGGGACCACTGTAAATAAAGACATACTACACAGGGACCACAGTAAATAAGTATTTACTACCCAGTGACCACTGTAAATAATGATATACTACCCAGGGACCACTGTAGATAATGATATACTACCCAGGGACGAATGTAAATAATGATAGACTACTCAGGGACCACTGTAAATATAGATACACTGCCCAGGGACGACTGCAAACAGTGATATACTGCACAGGCGCACTGCAAAAAAATTATATACTACCCTGGGACCACTGGAAATAATGATACGTTTCCCAGAAACCACTGGAAATAATGTTAAACTATGCAGGGAACAGTAAAAATAATGATATACAGCACAGGGGCCAATTTAAATAATGATATTTTACTCAGGGACAACTGTAAATAATGATATTCTACACCGGGACCAGTGTAAATAATGATATTCTACCCAGGGTCAAATGCAAATAATAATGTACTACCCAGGCACAACTGTAAATAATGACATTCTGACCAGGGACCACTGTAAATGCTGACATTCTACCAGGGACTACAGTAATTAATGATTTACTACCCAGGGACCACTGCAGAATATAATATACTACCGATGGACAACTATTAATAATGGTGAAGTGCCCATGGAACGCTGTAACTAAAGATATTCTACCAAGGAACCACTGTAAATAATGATATACGACCCAAGGACCACTGTAAACAATGATAGTCTACCCAGTGAACACTGTAAATAATGATATACTACCGAGGGACCACTGTAAATAAAGACTTACTGCCCAGGGTCCACTTTAAAAAATGATATACTCCCCAGGCACTACTGTAAATGATGATATACTACCCAGGGACCACTGTAAATAAAGACTTACTGCCCAGGGTCCACTGTAAATGATGATATACTCCCCAGGCACTACTGTAAATGATGATATACTACCCAGGGACCACTGTAAATAATGATATACTACTCAGGGACCACTGTAAATAATGATATACTACCCAGGGAACACAATCAATAATGATATTCTACACAGGGACCACTGTAAATAATGACGACTGCCCAGGGTCCACTGTAAATGATGATATACTCCCCAGGCACTACTGTAAATGATGATATACTACCCAGGCACTACTGTAAATGATGATATACTACCCAGGGACCAGTGTAGATAATGATATTCTACCCAGGGACCACTGCAAATAATAATATTCTAATCAGAGAGCACTGCAAATAATGATATACTACATAGGGACCATTGTAAATAATCATCCACTATCAAGGAACAACTGTAAATAATGATATACTGCCGAGGGACCACTGTCAGTAATGAAATACTATCCAGGGACCACTGTAAATCATGATGTATCACTCTGGGACCACTGTAGATAATACTACACTACACTGGGTCCACTGTAAATAATGATATGTTACCCAGGGACCACTATGAATAATGATATACCGTCCAGAGACCACTGCAAATAATTATATATCACCAAGGGACAAATGTAAATAATGATATGCAATCCAGGGACCACTGTAAAGGATGATATACTACCCAGTGACCTGTGTAAATAATGATATACTACCCAGGGACCACTGTAAATAATGATATACTTCCCAGGAACCGCGGTCAATGATGATATACTACCCAGAGCCCACTGTGATTAATGATATATTGCCCAGGGACCACTGTAAATAATGATATACTACACAGGGACCACTGTAAATAATGGTATACTGCCCAGGGACCACTGTGCTTAATGATATATTGCCCAGTGACCACTGTAAATAATGTTATACTGCCCATGGACCACTGTGAATAAAGATGTACTGCACAGTGCACACTATAATTGATGACATACTGTCCAGGGCCCACTGTAAATCATGATATACCACCCTGGGACCACTGTAAATAACGATATACTCCGCAGGGACCACTGTTGAAAATGATATACTACCCAGGGGCTACAGTAAATGAAGATATACTATCCAGGGACAACTGTAAATAATGATATGCTGCTCAGGGAACCTCTGTAAATAATGAAATACTACCAGGGGCCCTCTGTAAATAATGATATACAACGCAGGGACGACTGTATATTGGACATGATACCCATGGTCCACTGTAAGTAATGATATACTCCCCAGGGAACACTGTAAATAAAGATATACTGCCCACGGTCCACTAAAAATAATGATATACTGCCCTGGCGCCACTGTAAATATTGAAATACTATCCAGTGACCACTGTAAATGATGATAACTGCCCACAGCCAATGTAAATAATAGTATACTGCACAGGGACCACTGTAAATAATGATATACTACCCAGGGATCACGGTAAATAATGATGTACTACCCAGGGTACATTGTAAATAATGATATTCTACCCAGGGTCCACTGTAAATATTGATATACTATCCAAGTACCATAGTAAATAATAATTAATATCCCAGGAGCCAGTGTAAATAATGATATACTGCTCAGGGACCACTGTAAATAATGATGTACTACCCAGGAACCACTGTAAATAATGAAATACTACCAGGGGCCCACTGTAAATAATGATATACAACGCAGGGACGACTGTAAATATTGATATACTACCCAGGGAACACTGTAAATAATGATATTCTACCCAGGGACCACTGTAAATATTGGTATACTATCCAAGTACCACAGTAAATAATAAATTATATCCCAGGAACCAGTGTAAATAATGATATTCTAACCAAGGGACCACTGTAAATATTGAGACATTACACAGGGACCACTGTAAATAATGATATTCTACACAGGGACCACTGTAAACAATAATATAATACCCAGGTACCGCTGTAAATAATGATATTCTACCCAGGGACAACTGTAAATAATAATATTCTACCCAGGGACCACTGAACATAATGAAATACTACACAGGGACCACTGTAAATAATGATATTCTACCCAGGGAGCACTGTAAATAATGATATTCTACCCAGGGACCACTATAAATAATGATATACTACCATGGGACCACTGTAAATAATGATATTCTAACCAGTGACCACTGTAAATAATGATATTCTGCCCAGGGACCACTGTAAATAATGATATTCCGCCCAGAGACCACTGTAAATAATGAGATATTACCCAGGGACAACTGTAAATAATGATATTCTACCCAGGGATCACTGAACTTAATGAAATACTACACAGGGACCACTGTAAATAATGATATTCTACCCAGGGACCACTGTAAATAATGATATTCTACCCAGGAACCACTATAAATAATGATATACTACCATGGGACAACTGTAAATAATGATATTCTACCCAGGGACCACTGTAAATATTCATATACTACCCAAGGACCACTGTAAATAATAATATTCTAATCAGAGAGCACTGCAAATAATGATATTCTAGCCAGGGACAACTGTAAATAATGATATACTACATCGGGACCATTGGAAATAATCATCCACTATCAATCCACTACCACTGTAAATAATGATATACTACCCATGGCAACTGAAAATAATGATATACTACCCACGGCCACTGTAAATAATACGAAGTCTTACAACACCAGGTTAAAGTCCAACAGGTTTGTTTCGATGTCACTAGCATTCGGAGCGCTGTTCCTTCCTCAGGTGAATGAAGAGGTATGTTCCAGAAACACATATATAGACAAATTCAAAGATGCCAAACAATGCTTGGAATGCGACCATTAGCAGGTGATTAAATCTTTACAGATCCAGAGATGGGGTAACACCAGGTTAAAGAGGTATGAATTGTGTCAAGCCAGGACAGTTGGTAGGATTTCGTAGGCCAGATGGTGGGGGATGAATGTAATGCGACATGAATCCCAGGTCCCGGTTGACCACTGTAAATAATGATATATTACCCTGGCACCACTGTAAATAATGATATACTACCCACGGCCACTGTAAATAATGATATACTACCCTGGGACCACTGTAATTAATCATATTCTTCACAGGGACCACAATAAATAATTATATACTACCCTGGGAGCACTCTAAATAATGATATACTATCCAGTGACAAATCTAAATAAAAATATACTTCCGAGGGACCACTGTAATTAAAGATACAACATCCAGAATCCATTGTAAATAATGAGATACTACCCAGGGATCACGCTAAATAATGATATACTACCCTGGGACCACTGTAAATAATCATATTCTTCACAGGGACCACAATAAATAATGATATACTACCCAGTAACCAGTATTAAATAATGATATACTACCCAGTGACCAGTGTAAATAATGATATACTACCCTGGGACAACTGTAAATAATCATATTCTTCACAGGGACCACAATAAATAATGATATACTGCCCAGTAACCAGTATAAATAATGATATACTACCCAGCGACCAGTGTAAATAATGATATACTACCCAGGGACCATTGTAGTTACTGATATACTATCCAGGGTTCACGGTAAAGAATGATATACTACCCTGGGGCCACTGTAAATAATCATAGTCTTCACAGGGACCACAATAAATAATGATATACTGCCCAGCAACCAGTATAAATAATGATATACTACCCAGGGAGCACTGTTAATAATGATATACTACCCACGGCCACTGTAAATAATGATATACTACCCTGGGGCCACTGTAAATAATCATAGTCTTCACAGGGACCACAATAAATAATGATATACTGCCCAGCAACCAGTATAAATAATGATATACTACCCAGGGACCATTGTAGTTACTGATATACTATCCAGGGTTCACGGTAAAGAATGATATACTACCCTGGGGCCACTGTAAATAATCATAGTCTTCACAGGGACCACAATAAATAATGATATACTACCCAGCGACCAGTGTAAATAATGATATACTACCCAGGGAGCATTGTAGTTACTGATATACTATCCAGGGTTCACGGTAAATAATGATATACTACCCTGGGGCCACTGTAAATAATGTTATACCATCCAGCGACAACTCTAAATAAAGATACACTACCGAGGAAACACTGTAATTAAAGATACACCATCCAGAGTCCATTGTAAATAATGAGATACTTCCCAGGGACCACTGTTATTAATGATATTCTACCCAGGGTCCACTGTAAATAATGATATACAACCCAGGGACCACAGTAAATAATGAGATAATACCCAGGGACCACTGTAAATAATGATATACTACCCAGGGACCACAGTAAATAATGAGATACTTCCCAGGGACCATTGTAGATACGTATATACTACCCAGAGACCACTGTAAATAATGATATTCTCCACAGGGACCACAGTAAATAATGAGATACAACCCAGGGACCACAGTAAATAATGAGATAATACCCAGGGACCACTGTAAATAATGAGAAACTACCCAGGGACCACAGTAAATAATGAGATAATACCCAGGGACCACTGTAAATAATGATATATTACCCAGGGACCATTGTAGATCCTGATACTCTACCCAAGGACCACTCTAAATAATGATATACTTCCCAGGGACCACTGCAAATAACGATATTCTCCCCAAACCACAGTAAATAATGAGATTATACCCAGGGACCACTGTAAATAATGATATATTACCCAGGGACCATTGTAGATCCTGATACTCTACCCAGGGACCACTGTAAATAATGATATACTACCTAGGGACCACTGTAAATAATGATATTCTCCCCAAACCGCTGCAAATAATGAGATAATACCCAGGGACCATTGTAGATAAGAATATACTCCCCAGAGACCACTGTAAATAATGAGATACTACCCAGGGACCACTGTAAGTAATGAGATAATACCCAGGGACCATTGTAGATACTGATATACCACTCAGGGACCACTGTAAATAATGATATACTACCCTGGGAGCACTGTAAATAATGATATACTACCCACGGCCACTGTAAATAATGATATACTACCCTGGGACCACTGTAAATAATCATATTCTTCACAGGGACCACAATAAATAATTATATACTACCCTGGGAGCACTCTAAATAATGATATACTATCCAGTGACAAATCTAAATAAAAATATACTTCCGAGGGACCACTGTAATTAAAGATACAACATCCAGAATCCATTGTAAATAATGAGATACTACCCAGGGATCACGCTAAATAATGATATACTGCCCAGTAACCAGTATAAATAATGATATACTACCCAGCGACCAGTGTAAATAATGATATACTACCCAGGGACCATTGTAGTTACTGATATATTATCCAGGGTTCACGGTAAATAATGATATACCACCCTGGGACCACTGTAAATAATGTTATACCATCCAGCGACAACTCTAAATAAAGATACACTACCGAGGAAACACTGTAATTAAAGATACACCATCCAGAGTCCATTGTAAATAATGAGATACTACCCAGGGACCACTGTAAGTAATGCTATTCTACCCAGGGTCCACTGTAAATAATGATATACAACCCAGGGACCACAGTAAATAATGATATACTACCCAGGGACCATTGTAGTTACTGATATATTATCCAGGGTTCACGGTAAATAATGATATACCACCCTGGGACCACTGTAAATAATGTTATACCATCCAGCGACAACTCTAAATAAAGATACACTACCGAGGAAACACTGTAATTAAAGATACACCATCCAGAGTCCATTGTAAATAATGAGATACTACCCAGGGACCACTGTAAGTAATGCTATTCTACCCAGGGTCCACTGTAAATAATGATATACAACCCAGGGACCACAGTAAATAATGAGATAATACCCAGGGACCACTGTAAATAATGATATACTACCCAGGGACCACAGTAAATAATGAGATACTTCCCAGGGACCATTGTAGATACGTAGATACTACCCAGAGACCACTGTAAATAATGATATTCTCCACAGGGACCACAGTAAATAATGAGATACAACCCAGGGACCACAGTAAATAATGAGATAATACCCAGGGACCACTGTAAATAATGAGAAACTACCCAGGGACCACAGTAAATAATGAGATAATACCCAGGGACCACTGTAAATAATGATATATTACCCAGGGACCATTGTAGATCCTGCTACTCTACCCAGGGACCACTCTAAATAATGATATACTTCCCAGGGACTACTGCAAATAATGATATTCTCCCCAAACCACTGCAAATAATGAGATAATACCCAGGGACCATTGTAGATAAGAATATACTCCCCAGAGACCACTGTAAATAATGAGATACTACCCAGGGACCACTGTAAGTAATGAGATAATACCCAGGGACCATTGTAGATACTGATATACCACTCAGGGACCATTGTAAATAATGAGATACTACCCAGGGACCACTGTAAGTAATGAGATAATACCCAGGGACCATTGTAGATACTGATATACCACAGGGACCACTGTAAATAATGAGATACTACCCTGGGACCACAGTAAATAATGATGTACTACCCATTGACCACAGTAAATAATGAAATAATACCCAGGGACCATTGTAGATACTATCATACCACACAGGGACCATTGTAAATAATGAGATACTACCCTGGAACCACAGTAAATAATGAGATGCTACCCTGGGACCACAGTAAATAATGAGATACTACCCAGGGACCACTGTAAGTAATGAGATAATACCCAGGGACCATTGTAGATACTGATATACCACAGGGACCACTGTAAATAATGAGATACTACCCTGGGACCACAGTAAATAATGATGTACTACCCAGCGACCACAGTAAATAATGAGATAATACCCAGGGACCACTGTAAATAATGATATACTACCCAGAGACCAATGTAAATAAAGATATTCTCCCCAGGGACCACAGTAAATAATGAGAAAATACCCAGGGACCATTGTAGATACTGATATACCACTCAGGGACCATTGTAAATGATGAGATACTACCCTGGGACCACAGTAAATAATGATATACATCCCAGGGACCACAGTAAATAATGAGATAATACACAGGGACCATTGTAGATACTATTATACCACACAGGGACCATTGTAAATAATGAGATACTACCCTGGGACCACAGTAAATAATGAGATACTACCCTGGAACCACAGTAAATAATGATATACTACCCAGGGACCACAGTAAATAATGAAATAATACCCAGGGACCATTGTAGGCACTGATATAACACACAGGGACCATTGTAAATAATGTGATACTACCCAGGGACCACAGTAAATGATGATATTCTACCCAGGGACCTCAGTAAATAATGAGATAATACCCAGGGGCCATTGTAGATACGGATATACCACTCAGGGACCACTGTAAATAATGCTATACTACTCAGGGACCACTGTAAATAATGATATACTACCCAGCGACCACTGTAAATAATGGTATACTGCCCAGGGACCACTGTGCTTAATGATATATTGCCCAGTGACCACTGTAAATAATGATATACTGCCCATGGACCACTGTGATTAAAGATGTACTGCACAGTGCAGACTATAATTGATGACATACTGTCCAGGGCCCACTGTAAATCGTGATATACCACTCTGGGACCACTGTAAATAACGATATACTACGCAGGGACCACTGTTGAAAATGATATACTACCCAGGGGCTACAGTAAATAAAGATATACTATCCATGGACAACTGTAAATAATGATATCCTACCCAGGGACAACTGTAAATAATGATATACTGCTCAGGGACCACTGTAAATAATGAAATACTACCAGGGGCCCACTGAAAATAATGATATACAACGCAGGGACGACTGTATATTGGACATGATACCCATGGTCCACTGTAAGCAATTATATACTCCCCAGGGAACACTATAAATAAAGATATACTGCCCACGGTCCACTAAAAATAATGATATACTGCCCTGGCGCCACTGTAAATATTGAAATACTATCCAGTGATCACTGTAAATGATGATAACTGCCCACAGCCAATGTAAATAATAGTATACTACACAGGGACCACTGTAAATAATGATATACTACCCAGGAATCACGGTAAATAATGATGTACTACCCAGGGTACATTGTAAATAATGATATTCTACCCAGGGTCCACTGTAAATACTGATATACTATCCAAGTACCACAGTAAATAATAATTAATATCCCAGGAGCCAGTGTAAATAATGATATACTGCTCAGGGACCACTGTATATAATGATGTACTACCCAGGGACCACTGTAAATCATGAAATACTACCAGGGGCCCACTGTAAATAATGATATACAACGCAGGGACGACTGTAAATATTGATATACTACCCAGGGAATACTGTAAATAATGATATTCTACCCAGGGACCACTGTAAATATTGGTATACTATCCAAGTACCACAGTAAATAATAATTTATATACCAGGAAACAGTGTAAATAATGATATTCTACCTAGGGACCACTGTTAATATTGTGACATTACACAGGGACCAATGTAAATAATGATATATTACCCTGGGACCACTGTAAATAATGATATTCTACACAGGGACCACTGTAAATATTGATATACTACCCAGGGACCACTGCAAATAATGATATTCTACCCAGGGACCACTGTAAATGTTGATATACTACCCAGGGAGCACTGTAAATAATGATATTCTACCCAGGGACAACTGTAAATAATGATATTCTACCCAGGGACCACTGAACATAATGAAATACTACACAGGGACCACTGTAAATAATGATATTCTACCCAGGGACCACTGTAAATAATGATATTCTACCCAGGGACCACTGTAAATAATGATATACTACCATGGGACCACTGTAAATAATGATATTCTAGCCAGGGACAACTGTAAATAATGATATACTACATCGGGACCATTGGAAATAATCATGCACTATCAAGGGACCACTGTAAATAATGATATACTACCCATGGGAACTGTAAATACTGATATACTACCCACGGCCACTGTAAATAATACGAAGTCTTACAACACCAGGTTAAAGTCCAACAGGTTTGTTTCGATGTCACTAGCTTTCGGAGCGCTGCTCCTTCCTCAGGTGAATGAAGAGGTATGATCCAGAAACACATATATAGACAAATTCAAAGATGCCAAACAATGCTTGGAATGCGACCATTAGCAGGTGATTAAATCTTTACAGATCCAGAGATGGGGTAACCCCAGGTTAACGAGGTGTGAATTGCATCAAGCCAGGACAGTTGGTGTGAGTTCGCAGGCCAGGTGGTGGGGGATGAATGTAATGTGACATGAATCCCAGGTCCCGGTTGACCACTGTAAATAATGATATACTACACTGGGAGCACTGTAAATAATGATATACTTCCCACGGCCACTGTAAATAATGAGAAACTACCCTGGGACCACTGTAAATAATCATATTCTTCACAGGGACCACAATAAATAATTATATACTACCCTGGGACCACTGTAAATAATGATATACTATCCAGTGACAAATCTAAATAGAAATATACTACCGAGGGACCACTGTAATTAAAGATACAACATCCAGAATCCATTGTAAATAATGAGATACTACCCAGGGATCACGCTAAATAATGATATACTACCCTGGGACCACTGTAAATAATCATATTCTTCACAGGGACCACAATAAATAATGATATACTGCCCAGTAACCAGTATAAATAATGATATACTACCCAGTGACCAGTGTAAATAATGATATACTACCCAGGGACCATTGTAGTTACTGATATACTATCCAGGGTTCACGGTAAATAATGATATACCACCCTGGGACCACTGTAAATAATGTTATACCATCCAGCGACAACTCTAAATAAAGATACACTACCGAGGAAACATTGTAATTAAAAATACACCATCCAGAGTCCATTGTAAATAATGAGATACAACCCAGGGACCCCTGTAAGTAATGATATTCTCCACAGGGACCACAGTAAATAATGAGATACAACCCAGGGACCACAGTGAATAATGAGATACTACCCAGGGACCATTGTAGATACGGATATACTATCCAAAGACCACTGTAAATACTGATATTCTCCACAGGGACCACAGTAAATAATGAGATAATACCCAGGGACCACTGTAAATAATGATATACTACCCAGGGACCACTGTAAATAATGAGATAATACCCAGGGACCACTGTAAATAATGGTATATTACCCAGGGACCATTGCAGATCCTGATACTCTACCCAGGGACCACTCTAAATAATGATATACTTCCCAGGGACCACTGCAAATAAAGATATTCTCCCCAAACCACAGTAAATAATGAGATTATACCCAGGGAGCACTGTAAATAATGATATATTACCCAGGGACCATTGTAGATCCTGATACTCTACCCAGGGACCACTGTAAATAATGATATACTACCTAGGGACCACTGTAAATAATGATATTCTCCCCAAACCACTGCAAATAATGAGATAATACCCAGGGACCATTGTAGATAAGAATATACTCCCCAGAGACCACTGTAAATAATGATATTCTCCCCAGGGACCACAGTAAATAATGAGATAATACCCAGGGACCATTGTAGATACTGATATACCACTCAGGGACCTTTGTAAATGATTAGATACTACCCTGGGACCACAGTACATAATGATATACTACCCATTGACCACAGTAAATAATGATATACTACCCAGGGACCACAGTAAATAATGAGATAATACCCAGGGACCATTGTAGATACTGATATACCACTCAGGGACCATTGTAAATGATGAGATACTACCCTGGGACCACAGTAAATAATGATATACTACCCATTGACCACAGTAAATAATGAGATAATACCCAGGGACCATTGTAGATACTGATATACCACTCAGGGACCATGGTAAATGATGAGATACTACCCTGGGACCACAGTAAATAATGATATACTACCCATTGACCACAGTAAATAATGAGATAATACCCAGGGACCATTGTAGATACTATTATACCACACAGGGACCATGGTAAGTAATGAGATACTACCCTGGAACCACAGTAAATAATGAGATGCTACCCTGGGACCACAGTAAATAATGATATACTACCCAGGGACCACAGTAAATAATGAGATACTTCCCAGGGACCATTGTAGATACGTATATACTACCCAGAGACCACTGTCAATAATGATATTCTCCACAGGGACCACAGTAAATAATGAGATACAACCCAGGGACCACAGTGAATAATGAGATACTACCCAGGGACCATTGTAGATACGGATATACTACCCAAAGACCACTGTAAATAATGATATACTACCCAGGGACCACAGTAAATAATGAGATAATACCCAGGGACCACTGTAAATAATGATATATTACCCAGGGACCATTGTAGATCCTGATACTCTACCCAGGGACCACTGTAAATAATGATATACTACCCAGGGACCACTCTAAATAATGATATACTTCCCAGGGACCACTGCAAATAAAGATATTCTCCCCAAACCACAGTAAATAATGAGATTATACCCAGGGAGCACTGTAAATAATGATATATTACCCAGGGACCATTGTAGATCCTGATACTGTACCCAGGGACCACTGTAAATAATGATATACTGCCTAGGGACCACTGTAAATAATGATATTCTCCCCAAACCACTGCAAATAATGAGATAATACCCAGGGACCATTGTAGATCAGAATATACTCCCCAGAGACCACTGTAAATAATGATATTCTCCCCAAGGACCACAGTAAATAATGAGATAATACCCAGGGACCATTGTAGATACTGATATACCACTCAGGGACCATTGTAAATGATGAGATACTACCCTGGGACCACAGTAAATAATGATATACTACCCATTGACCACAGTAAATAATCAGATAATACCCAGGGACCATTGTAGATAATAATATACTCCCAAGAGACCACTGTAAATAATGATATTCTCCCCAAGGACCACAGTAAATAATGAGATAATACCCAGGGACCATTGTAGATACTGATATACCACTCAGGGACCATTGTAAATGATGAGATACTACCCTGGGACCACAGTAAATAATGATATACTACCCATTGACCACAGTAAATAATCAGATAATACCCAGGGACCATTGTAGATACTATTATACCACACAGGGACCATTGTAAATAATGAGATACTACCCTGGAACCACAGTAAATAATGAGATAATACCCAGGGACCATTGTAGATACTGATATACCACTCAGGGACCATTGTAAATGATGAGATACTACCCTGGGACCACAGTAAATAATGATATACTACCCATTGACCACAGTAAATAATGAGATAATACCCAGGGAGCATTGTAGATACTGATCTCCCACTCAGGGACCATTGTAAATGATGAGATACTACCCTGGGACCACAGTAAATAATCATATACTACACAGGGACCATAGTAAATAATGAGATAATACCCAGGGACCATTGTAGATACTATTATAACCACACAGGGACCATTGTAAATAATGAGATACTACCCTGGGACCACAGTAAATAATGAGATTCTACCCTGGGACCACAGTAAATAATGATATACTACCCAGGGACCACAGTAAATAATGAGATAATACCCAGGGACCATTGTAGGTACTGATATAACACACAGGGACCATTGTAAATAATGAGATACTACCCAGGGACCTCAGTAAATAATGAGATAATACCCAGGGGCCATTGTAGATACGGATATACCACTCAGGGACCACTGTAAATAATGCAATACTACCCAGGGACCACTGTAAATAATGATATACTACCCAGAGACCACTGTAAATAATGATATTCTCCCCAGGGACACTGTAAGTAATGAGATAATACACAGGGACCATTGTAGATACTGATATAACACACAGGGACCATTGTAAATAATGAGATACTACCCAGGGACCACTGTAAATAAAGATATTCTAACCAGGGACCACTGCAGATAATGATATATTATCCAGGGACCACTGTAAATAATGATATTCTACCCAGGGACCACTGTAAATAATGGATTACTATCCAGTGACCACTGTAAATGATGATACCTACCCAAGGCCACTGTAAATAATGGTATACTATCCAGGGACGACTGTAAATAATGATTTACTAACCAGGGACCACTGTATATAATGTTATTCTACCCAGGGACCGCTGTGCATAATGATATACTACACAGGGACCACTGTAAATAACGATATGCTTCCCTGGGACCACTGTAAAGAATGAGATACTACTCAGGGACCCGTGTAAAAAATGCTGTACTACCAAAGGACCATTGCAAATGATAATAATCTACCCTGGGATCACTGTAAATAATGATGCACTATCCAAGGACCACTGTAAATAATGATATACTGCCCAGGGACCACTGTAACTAATGAAATACTATCCAGTGGCCACTGCAAATGATGCTACCTCCCCAAGGCCACTGTAAATAATGGTATACAACCCAGGAACCGCTGAAGATAACGATATTCTACCCAGGGACCACTGTAAGTAATGACATACTACCCAGGAACCACTGTATATAATGATATTCTGCACAGAGACCACTGTAAATAATGATATACAACCCAGTGACCACTGTAAGTCATGACATACCACCCAGGGACTACTGTAAATAATGATATTCTGCACAGAGGCCACTGTAAATAATGATATACTGCGCAGGGACCACTGTATATAAAGATATACTACCCAGGGACCACTGTATATAATGATATACTAGCCAGAGACCACTGTATATAATGATTTACCACACAGGGACCACTGTATATAATGATATACTAGCCAGAGACCACTGTATATAATGATATACTGCCCAGGGTCCACTTTAAATTATTCCCTGGAAAAACAGTAAGAAATGGGGGGAGTTTCTAGAATACGCAAGTCGATTCTACAATGAGGGGCCAGGTGGGAGGCCAGCCCACACACACAGTCCAGGCCACTCCCGGCCAGCCCACACACACAGTCCAGGCCACTCCGGCCAGCCCACACACACTCTCCAGGCCACTCCCGGCCAGCCCACACACACACTCCTGGCCAGCCCCGGCCAGCCCACACACACACTCCAGGCCACTCCCGGCCAGTCCACACACACACTCCAGGCCACTCCCGGCCAGCCCACACACACATTCCAGGCCACTCCCGGCCAGCCCACACACACACTCCAGGCCACTCCCGACCAGCCCACACACACACTCCAGGCCACTCCCGGCCAGCCCACACACACACTCCAGGCCACTCCCGGCCAGCCCACACACACATTCCTGGCCACTCCCGGCCAGTCCACACACACACTCCAGGCCACTCCCGGCCAGTCCACACACACTCCAGGCCACTCCCGGCCAGCCCACACACACACTCCAGGCCACTCCCGGCCAGCCCACACACACACTCCCGGCCACTCCCGGCCAGCCCACATACACACTCCAGGCCACTCCCGGCCATCCCATACACACACTCCAGGCCACTCCCGGCCAGCCCACATACACACTCCAGGCCACTCCCGGCCATCCCATACACACACTCCAGGCCACTCCCGGTCAGCCCACAAACACACTTCAAGCCACTCCCGGCCAGCCCACACACACACTCCTGGCCACTCCCGGCCAGCCCACACACACACTCCAGGCCACTCCCGACCAGCCCACACACACACTCCAGGCTACTCCCGGCCAGTCCACACACACACTCCAGGCCAATCCCGGCCAGCCCACACACACACTCCAGGCCACTCCCGGCCAGCCCACACACACACACTCCAGGCCACTCCCGGCCAGCCCACACACACACTCCAGGCCACTCACGGCCAGCCCACACACACACTCCAGGCCACTCCCGGCCAGCCTACACACATTCCAGGCCACTCCCGGCCAGCCCACACACAGACTCTAGGGCACTCCCGGCCAGCCCACACACACACTCCAGGCCACTCCCAGCCAGCCCACACACACACTCCAGGCCACTCCCGGCCAGCCCACACACACACTCGAGGACACTCCCAGCCAGCCCACACACACACACCAGGCCACTCCCGGCCATCCCACACACACACTCCAGGCCACTCCCGGCCAGCCCACACACACACTCCAGGCCACTGCCGGCCTGCCCACACACACACTCCAGGCCACTCCCGGCCTGCCCACACACACACTCCAGGCCACTCCCGGCCAGCCCACACACACACTCCAGGCCACTCCCGGCCAGCCCAGACACACACTCCAGGCCACTCCCAGCCAGCCCACACACACACTCCAGGCCACTCCCGGCCAGCCCACACACACACTCCAGGCCAGGCCACTCCCGGCCAGCCCACACACACACTCCAGGCCACTCCCGGCCAGCCCACACACACACTCGAGGCCACTCCCAGCCAGCCCACACACACACTCCAGGCCACTCCCGGCCATCCCACACACACACTCCAGGCCACTCCCGGCCAGCCCACACACACACTCCAGGCCACTCCCGGCCATCCCACACACACACTCCAGGCCACTCCCGGCCAGCCCACACACACACTCCAGGCCACTCCCGGCCAGCCCACACACACACACCAGGCCACTCCCGGCCTGCCCTCACACACACTCCAGGCCACTCCCAGCCCACACACACACTCCAGGCCACTCCCGGCCATCCCACACTCACACCCCAGGCCACTCCCGGCCTGCCCTCACACACACTCCAGGCCACTCCCGGCCTGCCCTCACACACACTCCAGGCCACTCCCAGCCCACACACACACTCCAGGCCACTCCCGGCCTGCCCTCACACACACTCCAGGCCACTCCCGGCCCACACAAACACTCCAGGCCACTCCCGGCCAGCCCACACACACACTCCAGGCCACTCCCGGCCCACACACACACTCCAGGCCACTCCCAGCCAGTCCACACACACACTCCAGGCCACTCCCGACCAGCCCACACACACACTCCAGTCCACTCCCGGCCAGCCCACCCACACACTCCAGGTCACTCCCGGCCAGCCCACACACACACTCCAGGCCACTCCCTGCCCACACACACACTCCAGGCCACTCTCGGCCAGCTCACACACACACTCCCGGCCACTCCCGCCCACCCCACACACACACTCCAGGCCACTCCCGGCCAGCCCACACTCACACTCCAGGCCACTCCCGGGCAGCCCACACACACTCCAGGCCACTCCCGGCCAGCCCACACTCACACTCCAGGCCACTCCCGGGCAGCCCACACACACTCCAGGCCACTCCCGGCCCACACACACACTCCAGGCCACTCTCGGCCAGCTCACACACACACTCCCGGCCACTCCCGCCCACCCCACACACACACTCCAGGCCACTCCCGGCCAGCCCACACACACACTCCAGGCCACTCCCGGGCAGCCCACACACACACTCCAGGCCACTCCCGGCCAGCCCACACACACACTCCAGGCCACTCCCGGCCAGCCCACACACACACTCCAGGCCACTCCCGGCCAGCCCACATACACACTCCAGGCCACTCCCGGCCAGCCCACACACACACTGCAGGCCACTCCCGGCCGGCCCACACACACACTCCAGGCCACTCCCGGCCAGCCCACACTCACACTCCAGGCCATTCCCGGCCAGCCCACACACACACTCCAGGCCACTCCTGGCCAGCCCACACACACACTGCAGGCCACTCCCGGCCCACACGCACACTCCAGGCCACTCCCGGCCAGCCCCCACACACACTCCAGGCCACTCCCGGCCAGCCCCCACACACACTCCAGGCCACTCCCGGCCAGCCCACACACACACTCCAGGCCACTCCCGGCCAGCCCACACACACTCCAGGCCACTCCCGGCCAGTCCACAGACACACTCCAGGCCACTCCCGGCCAGCCCACACTCACACTCCAGGCCACTCCCGGCCAGCCCACACACACTCCAGGCCACTCCCGGCCAGTCCACACACACACTCCAGGCCACTCCCGGCTAGCCCACAAACACAGTCCAGGCCACTCCCGGCCAGCCCACACACACTCCAGGCCACTCCCGGCCAGCCCACACACATTCTCCAGGACACTCCCGGCCAGCCCACACACAAACTCCAGGCCACTCCCGACCAGCCTACACACACACTCCAGGCTACTCCCGATCAACCCACACACACGCACTCCAGGCCACTCCCGGCCAGCCCACACACACACTCCAGGCCACTCCCGATCAACCCACACACACGCACTCCAGGCCACTCCCGGCCTACACACACACTCCAGCCAACTCCCGGCCAGCCCACACACACACTCCAGGCCACTCCCGGCCAGCCCACACACACTCTCCAGGCCACTCCCGGCCAGCCCACACACACACTCCAGGCCAGGCCACTCCCGGCCAGCCCACACAAACACTCCAGGCCACTCCCGGCCAGCCCACACACACACTCCAGGCCACTCCCGACCAGCCCACACACACACTCCAGGCCACTCCCGGCCAGCCCACACACACACTCTAGGCCACTCCCGTCCAGCCCACACACACACTCCAGGCCACTCCCGGCCAGCCCACACACACACTCCAGGCCACTCCCGGCCAGTCCACACACACACTCCAGGCCACTCCCGGCCAGCCCACACACACACTCCAGGCCACTCCCGGCCAGTCCACACACACACTCCAGGCCACTCCCGGCCAGCCCACACAGACACTCCAGGCCACTCCCGGCCAGCCCACACACAGACCCCAGGCCACTCCCGGCCAGCCCACATCACACTCCAGGGCACTCACGGCCAGCACACACACACTCCAGGCCACTCCCGGCCAGCCCACACACAGACTCTAGGCCACTCCCGGCCAGCCCACACACACACTCCAGGCCACTCCCGGCCAGCTAACACACACACTCCAGGCCACTCCCGGCCAGCCCACACACACACTCCAGGCCACTGCCGGCCAGACCACACACACACTCCAGGCCAGGCCACTCCCGGCCAGCCCACACACAGACTCTAGGCCACTCCCGGCCAGCCCACACACACACTCCAGGCCACTCCCGGCCAGCCCACACACACACTCCAGGCCACTCCCGGCCAGCCCACACACACACTCCAGGCCACTCCCGGCCAGCCCACACACACACTCCAGGCCACGCCCGGCCAGCCCACACACACGCACTCCAGGCCACTCCCGGCCAGCCCACACACACACTCCAGGCCACTCCCGGCCAGCCCACACACACACTCCAGGCCACTCCCGGCCAGCCCACACACACACTCCAGGCCACGCCCGGCCAGACCACACACACACTCGAGGCCACTCCCGGACAGCCCACACTCACACTCCAGGCTACGCCCGGCCAGCCCACACACACACTCCAGGCCACTCCCGGCCAGCCCACACACACACTCCAGGCCACTCCCGGCCAGTCCACACACACACTCCAGGCCACGCCCGGCCAGCCCACACACACACTCCAGGCCACTCCCGATCAGCCCACACACACGCACTCCAGGCCACTCCCGGCCAGGCCACACACACACTCCAGGCCACTCCCGATCAGCCCACACACACGCACTCCAGGCCACTCCCGGCCAGCCCACACACACACTACAGGCCACTCCCGGCCAGCCCACACACACACTCCAGGCCACTCCCGGCCAGCCCACACACACACTCCAGGCCACTCCCGGCCAGCCCACACACAGACTCCAGGCCACTCCCGGCCAGCCCACACACAGACTCCAGGCCACTCGCGGCCAGCCCACACACACACTCCAGGCCACTCCCGGCCAGCCCACACACACACTCCAGGCCACTCCCGGCCAGTCCACACACACTCTCCAGGCCACTCCCGGCCAGCCCACACACACACTCCAGACCACTCCCGGCCAGCCCACACACACACTCCAGGCCACTCCCGGCCTGCCCACATGCACACTCCAGGCCACTCCCGGCCAGCCCACACACACACTCCAGGCCACTCCCGGCTAGCCCACACTCACACTCCAGGCCATTCCCGGCCAGCCCACACACACACTCCAGGCCACTCCTGGCCAGCCCACACACACACTCCAGGCCACTCCCGGCCCACACACACACTCCAGGCCACTCCCGGCCAGCCCCCACACACACTCCAGGCCACTCCCGGCCAGCCCACACACACACTCCAGGCCACTCCCGGCCCACACACACACTCCAGGCCTCTCCCGGCCAGCCCACACACACACTCCAGGCCACTCCCGGCCCACACACACACTCCAGGCCACTCCCGGCCAGCCAACGCACACACTCCAGGCCACTCCCGGGCAGCCCACACACACACTCCAGGCCACTCCCGGCCAGCCCACACACCCACTCCAGGCCACTCCCGGCCAGCCCACACCCACACTCCAGGTCACTCTCGGCCATCCCACACACACACTCCAGGCCACTCCCGGCCATCCCACACACACACTCCAGGCCACTCCCGGCCAGCCCACACACACACTCCAGGTCACTCCCGGACAGCCCACACACACTCCAGGCCACTCCCGGCTAGCCCACAAACACAGTCCAGGCCACTCCCGGCCAGCCCACACACACTCTCCAGGCCAGGACACTCCCGGCCAGCCCACACACAAACTCCAGGCCACTCCCGACCAGCCTACACACGCACTCCAGGCCACTCCCGATCAGCCCACACACGCACTCCAGGACACTCCCGGCCAGCCCACACACACACTCCAGCCCACTCCCGGCCAGCCCACACACACACTCCAGGCCACTCCCGGCCAGCCCACACACACACTCCAGGCCAGGCCACTCCCGGCCAGCCCACACACACACTCCAGGCCACTCCCGGCCAGCCCACACACACACTCCAGGCCACTCCCGGCCAGCCCACACACACACTCCAGGCCACTCCCGGCCAGCCCACACTCACACTCCAGCCCACTCCCGGCCAGCCCACACACACACTCCAGGCCACTCCCGACCAGCCCACACGCACACTCCAGGCCACTCCCGGCCAGTTCACACACAAACTCCAGGCCACTCCCGGCCAGCCTACACACACTCCAGGCCACTCCCGGCCAGCCCACACACAGACTCTAGGCCACTCCCGGCCAGCCCACACACACACTCCAGGCCACTCCCGGCCAGCTAACACACACACTCCAGGCCACTCCCGGCCAGCCTACACACACTCCAGGCCACTCCCGGCCAGCCCACACACACACTCCAGGCCACTCCCGGCCAGCCCACACACACACTCCAGACCACTCCCGGCCAGCCCACACACAGACTCTAGGCCACTCCCGGCCAGCCCACACACACACTCCAGGCCACTCCCGGCCAGCCCACACACACACTCCAGGCCACTCCCGGCCAGCCCACACACACACTCGAGGCCACTCCCGGCCAGCCCACACTCACACTCCAGGCCACTCCCGGCCAGCCCACACACACACTCCAGGCCACTCCCGGCCTGCCCTCACACACACTCCCGGCCACTCCCGGACAGCCCACACTCACACTCCAGGCTACGCCCGGCCAGCCCACACACACACTCCAGGCCACTCCCGGCCAGCCCACACACACACGCCAGGCCACTCCCGGCCAGTCCACACACACACTCCAGGCCACTCCCGGCCAGCCCACACACACACTCCAGGCCACTCCCGGCCAGCCCACACACACACTCCAGGCCACTCCCGGCCAGCCCACACACACACTCCAGGCCACTCCCGGCCAGCCCACACACACACTCCAGGCCAATCCCGGCCAGCCCACACACACACTCCAGGCCACTCCCGGCCAGCCCACACACACACTCCAGGCCACTCCCGGCCAGACCACACACACACTCGAGGCCACTCCCGGCCAGCCCACACTCACACTCCAGGCCACTCCCGGCCTGCCCACACACACACTCCAGGCCACTCCCGGCCAGCCCACACACACACTCCAGGCCACTCACGGCCAGCCCACACACACACTCCAGGCCACTCCGGGCCAGCCCTCACACACACTCCCGGCCACTCCCGGACAGCCCACACTCACACTCCAGGCTACGCCCGGCCAGCCCACACACACACTCCAGGCCACTCCCGGCCAGCCCACACACACACACCAGGCCACTCCCGGCCAGCCCACACACACACTCTAGGTCACTCCCGGCCAGCCCACACACACACTCCAGGCCACTCCCGGCCCACACACACACTCCAGGCCACTCCCGGCCAGCCCACACACACACGCCAGGCCACTCCCGGCCCACACACACACTCCAGGCCACTCCCGGCCCACACACACACTCCAGGCCACTCCCGGCCAGCCCACACACACACTCCAGGCCACTCCCGGCAAGCCCACACACACACTCCAGGCCACTCCCGGCCCACACACACACTCCAGGCCACTCCCGGCCAGCCCACACACACACTCCGGGCCACTCCCGGCCCACACACACACTCCAGGCCACTCCCGGCCAGCCCACACACACACTCCAGGCCACTCCCAGCCAGTCCACACACACACTCCAGGCCACTCCCGGCCAGACCACACACACACTCCAGGCCACTCCCGGCCAGCCAACACACACACTCCAGGCCACTCCCGGGCAGCCCACACACACACTCCAGGCCACTCCCGGCCAGCCCTCACACCCACTCCAGGCCACTCCCGGCCAGCCCACACCCACAGTCCAGGCCACTCCCGGCCAGCCCACACACACACTCCAGGCCACTCCCGGCCAGCCCACACACACACTCCAGGCCACTCCCGGCCCACACACACACTCCAGGCCGCAACCCGGCCAGCCCACACACACTCCAGGCCACTCCCGGACAGCCCACACACACACTCCAGGCCACTCCCGGCTAGCCCACAAACACAGTCCAGGCCACTCCCGGCCAGCCCACACACACTCTCCAGGCCAGGCCACTCCCGGCCAGCCCACACGCACTCTCCAGGTCACTCCCGGCCAGCCCACACACAAACTCCAGGCCACTCCCGACCAGCCTACACACACACTCCTGGTCACTCCCGGCCAGCCCACACAAACACTCCAGGCCACCCCCGGCCAGCCCACACAAACACTCCAGGCCACTCCCTGCCAGCCCACACACACACTCCAGGCAACTCCCGATCAGCCCACACACACGCACTCCAGGCCACTCCCGGCAAGCCGACACACACACTCCAGGCCACTCCCGATCAGCCCACACACATGCACTCCAGGCCACTTCCGGCCTCCACACACACTCCAGCCCACTCCCGGCCAGCCCACACACACACTCCAGGCCACTCCCGGCCAGCCTACACACAATCCAGGCCACTACCGGCCAGCCCACACACACACTCCAGGCCACTCCCGGCCAGCCCACACACACACTCCAGGCCACTCCCGGCCAGCCCACACACACTCTCCAGGCCACTCCCGGCCAGCCCACACTCACACTCCAGCCCACTCCCGGCCAGCCCACACACACACTCCAGGCGAGGCCTCTCCCGGCCAGCCCACACAAACACTCCAGTCCACTCCCGGCCAGCCCACACACACACTCCAGGCCACACCCGGCCAGCCCACACACACACTCCAGGCCACTCCCGGCCAGTCCACACACACACTCCAGGCCACACCCGGCCAGTCCACACACACACTCCAGGCCACTCCCGGCCAGTCCACACACACACACTCCAGGCCACTCCCGGCCAGCCCACACACACACTCCAGGCCACACCCGGCCAGTCCACACACACACTCCAGGCCACTACCGGCCAGCCCACACACACACTCCAGACCACTCCCGGCCAGCCCACACACACACTCCAGGCCACTCCCGGCCAGCCCACACACACACTCCAGGCCAGGACACTCCCGGCCAGCCCACAAACACACTCCAGGCCACTCCCGGCCAGCCCACACACAATCCAGGCCACTACCGGCCAGCCCACACACACACTCCAGGCCACTCCCGGCCAGCCCACACACACACTCCAGGCCACTCCCGGCCAGCCCACACACACACTCCAGGCCAGGACACTCCCGGCCAGCCCACACACACACTCCAGGCCACTCCCGGCCAGCCCACACACACACTCCAGGCCAGGCCAGTCCCGGCCAGCCCACACACACACTCCAGGCCAGGCCACTCCCGGCCAGCCCACACACACACTCCAATCACTCCCGGCCTTCCCACACACACACTCCAGGCCACTCCCGGTCAGCCCACACACACACTCCAGGCCAGGCCACTCCCCACCAGCCCACACACACGCTCCAGGCCACTCCCGTCCAGCCCACACACACACTCCAGGTCACTCCCGACCAGCCCACACACACACTCCCGGCCACTCCCGGCCAGCCCACACTCACACTCCAGGCCACGCCCGGCCAGCCCACACACACACTCCAGGCCACTCCCGGCCAGCCCACACACACACTCCAGGCCAATCCCGGCCAGCCCACACACACACTCCAGGCCACTCCCGGCCAGCCCACACACACACTCCAGGCCACTCCCGGCCCACACACACACACACTCCAGGTCACTCCCGGCCAGCCCACACACACACTCCAGGCCACTCCCGGCCCACACACACACTCAAGGCCACTCCCGGCCATCCCACACACACACTCCAGGCCACTCCCGGTCCACACACACACTCCAGGCCACTCCCGGCAGCCCACATTCACACTCCAGGCCACTCCCGGCCAGCCCACACACACACTCCCGGCCGCTCCCGGCCAGCCCACACACACACTCCAGGCCACTCCCAGCAGCCCACACTCACACTCCAGGCCACTCCCGGCCAGCCCACACACACACTCCAGGCCAGGCCACTCCCGGCCAGCCCACACACACACTCCAGGCCACTCCCGGCCAGCCCACACACACACATTTCCGGCCAGCCCACACATAAACTCCAGGCCACTCCCGGCCAGCCCACACACACACTCCAGGCCACTCCCGGCCAGCCCACACACACACTCCAGGCCACTCCCGGCCAGCCCACACACACACTCCAGGCCACTCCCGGCCAGCCCACACATAAACTCCAGGCCACTCTCGGCCAGCACACACACACACTCCCGGCCACTCCCGCCCAGCCCACACACACACTCCAGGCCACTCCCGGCCAGCCCACACTCACACTCCAGGCCACTCCCGGCCAGCCCACACACTCCAGGCCACTGCCGGCCAGCCCACACACACACTCCAGGCCACTCCCGGCCCACACACACACTCCAGGCCACTCCCGGCCCACACACACACTCCAGGCCACTCCCGGCCAGCCCACACACACACTCCACGCCACTCCCGGCCAGCCCACACACACACTCCAGGCCACTCCCGGCCCACACACACACTCCAGGCCACTCCCGGCCAGCCCACACACACACTCCAGGCCATTCCCGGCCAGCCCACACACACACTCCAGGCAACTCCCGGCCAGCCCACACACACACTCCAGGCCACTCCAGGCAAGCCCACACACACACACTCCAGGCCACTCCCGGCCAGCCCACACACACACTCCCGGCCACTCCCGGCCAGCCCACACACACCCCAGGCCACTCCCGGCCAGCCAAACTCAAACTCCAGGCCACTCCCGGCCAGACCACATACACACTCCAGGCCAGGCCACTCCCGGCCAGCCCATACTCAAACTCCAGGCCACTCCCGGCCAGACCACACACACACTCCAGGCCAGGCCACTCCCGGCCAGCCCACACACACACTCCAGGCCAGGCCACTCCCGGCCAGCCCACACACACGCTCCAGGCCACTCCCGGCAGTCGGCACTCACACTCCAGGCCACTCCCGGCCAGCCCACACACACACTCCAGGCCACTCCCGGCCAGCCCACACACACACTCCAGACCACTCCCGGCAGGCGACACTCACACTCCAGGCCACTCCCCACCAGCCCACACACACACTCCCGGCCACTCCCGGCCAGACCACACACACACTCCAGGCCACTCTCGGCCAGTCCACAGTCACACCCCAGGCCACTCCCGGCCAGTCCACACACACACTCCAGGCCACTCCCGGCCAGCCCACACTCACACCCCAGGCCACTCTCGGCCAGTCCACACTCACACCCCAGAGCACTCCCGGCCAGTCCACACACACACTCCAGGCCACTCCCGTCCAGCCCACACTCACACTCCAGGCCACTCCCGGCCAGCCCACACACACACTCCAGGCCACTCCCGGCCAGCCCACACACACACTCCAGGCCACTCCCGGCCAGCCCACACACACACTCCAGGCCACTCCCGGCAGTCGACACTCACACTCCAGGCCACTCCCCACCAGCCCACACACACACTCCCGGCCACTCCCGGCCAGACCACACACACACTCCAGGCCACTCTCGGCCAGTCCACAGTCACACCCCAGGCCACTCCCGGCCAGTCCACACACACACTCCAGGCCACTCCCGGCCAGCCCACACTCACACCCCAGGCCACTCTCGGCCAGTCCACACTCACACCCCAGGCCACTCCCGGCCAGTCCACACACACACTCCAGGCCACTCCCGTCCAGCCCACACTTGCACTCCAGGCCACTCCCGGCCAGCCCACACACACACTCCAGGCCACTCCCGGCCAGCCCACACACACACTCCAGGCCACTCCCGGCCAGCCCACACACACACTCCAGGCCACTCCCGGCCAGCCCACACACACACTCCAGGCCACTCCCGGCCAGCCCACACACACACTCCAGGCCACTCCCGGCCAGCCCACACACACACTCCAGCCCACTCCCGGCCAGTCCACACACACACTCCAGGCCACTCCCTGCCAGCCCACACACACACACTCCAGGCCACTCCCGGCCAGCCCTCACACACACTCCAGGCCACTCCCGGCCAGCCCACACACACACTCCAGGCCACTCCCGGTCAGCCCACACACACACTCCAGGCCACTCCCGGCCAGCCCACACACACACTCCAGGCCACTCCCGGCCAGCCCACACACACACTCCAGCCCACTCCCGGCCAGTCCACACACACACTCCAGGCCACTCCCTGCCAGCCCACACACACACACTCCAGGCCACTCCCGGCCAGTCCACACACACACTCCAGGCCACGCCCGGCCAACCCACACACACACTCCAGGCCACTCATGGCCAGCCCACACACACACTCCAGGCCACGCCCGGCCAGCCCACACACACACTCCAGGCCACTCCCGGCCAGCCCACACACACACTCCACGCCACTCCCGGCCAGCCCACACACACACTCCAGGCCACTCCCGGCCAGTCCACACACACACTCCAGGCCACTCCCGGCCATCCCACACACACACTCCAGGCCACTCCCGGCCAGCCCACACACACACTCCAGGCCACTCATGGCCAGCCCACACACACACTCCAGGCTACTCCCGGCCAGCCCACACACACACTCCAGGCCACTCCCGGCCAGCCCACACACACACTCCAGGCCAGGCCACTCCCGTCCAGCCCACACACACACTCCAGGCCACTCCCGGCCAGCCCACACTCACACTCCAGGCAACTCCCGGCCAGCCCACACTCACACTCCAGGCCACTCCCGGCCAGTCCACACACGCACTCCAGGCCACTCCCGGCCAGCCCACACACACACTCCAGGCCACTCCCGGCCAGCCCACACACACACTCCAGGCCACTCCCGGCCAGTCCACACACGCACTCCAGGCCACTCCCGGCCAGCCCACACACACACTCCAGGCCACTCCCGACCAACCCACACACACTCACATTCCCGGCCAGCCCACACATAAACTCCAGGCCACTCTCGGCCAGCCAACACACACACTCCAGGCCACTCCCGGCCAGCCCACACACACACTCCAGGCCACTCCCGGCCAGCCCACACACACACTCCAGTCCACTCCCGGCGAGCCCACACACACACTCCAGGCCACTCCCGGCCAGCCCACACATAAACTCCAGGCCACTCTCGGCCAGCACACACACACACTCCCGGCCACTCCCGCCCAGCCCACACACACACTCCAGGCCACTCCCGGCCAGCCCACACTCACACTCCAGGCCACTCCCGGCCAGCCCACACACTCCAGGCCACTGCCGGCCAGCCCACACACACACTCCAGGCCACTCCCGGCCCACACACACACTCCAGGCCACTCCCGGCGCACACACACACTCCAGGCCACTCCCGGCCAGCCCACACACACACTCCAGGCCACTCCCGGCCAGCCCACACACACACTCCAGGCCACTCCCGGCCCACACACACACTCCAGGCCACTCCCGGCCAGCCCACACACACACTCCAGGCCATTCCCGGCCAGCCCACACACACACTCCAGGCAACTCCCGGCCAGCCCACACACACACTCCAGGCCACTCCAGGCAAGCCCACACACACACACTCCAGGCCACTCCCGGCCAGCCCACACACACACTCCCGGCCACTCCCGGCCAGCCCACACACACCCCAGGCCACTCCCGGCCAGCCAAACTCAAACTCCAGGCCACTCCCGGCCAGACCACATACACACTCCAGGCCAGGCCACTACCGGCCAGCCCATACTCAAACTCCAGGCCACTCCCGGCCAGACCACACACACACTCCAGGCCAGGCCACTCCCGGCCAGCCCACACACACACTCCAGGCCAGGCCACTCCCGGCCAGCCCACACACACGCTCCAGGCCACTCCCGGCAGTCGGCACTCACACTCCAGGCCACTCCCGGCCAGCCCACACACACACTCCAGGCCACTCCCGGCCAGCCCACACACACACTCCAGACCACTCCCGGCAGTCGACACTCACACTCCAGGCCACTCCCCACCAGCCCACACACACACTCCCGGCCACTCCCGGCCAGACCACACACACACTCCTGGCCACTCTCGGCCAGTCCACAGTCACACCCCAGGCCACTCCCGGCCAGTCCACACACACACTCCAGGCCACTCCCGGCCAGCCCACACTCACACCCCAGGCCACTCTCGGCCAGTCCACACTCAGACCCCAGACCACTCCCGGCCAGTCCACACACACAATCCAGGCCACTCCCGTCCAGCCCACACTCACACTCCAGGCCACTCCCGGCCAGCCCACACACACACTCCAGGCCACTCCCGGCCAGCCCACACACACACTCCAGGCCACTCCCGGCCAGCCCACACACACACTCCAGCCCACTCCCGGCCAGTCCACACACACACTCCATGCCACTCCCTGCCAGCCCACACACACACACTCCAGGCCACTCCCGGCCAGTCCACACACACACTCCAGGCCACGCCCGGCCAACCCACACACACACTCCAGGCCACTCATGGCCAGCCCACACACACACTCCAGGCCACGCCCGGCCAGCCCACACACACACTCCAGGCCACTCCCGGCCAGCCCACACACACACTCCTGGCCACTCCCGGCCAGCCCACACACACACTCCAGGCCACTCCCGGCCAGTCCACACACACACTCCAGGCCACTCCCGGCCATCCCACACACACACTCCAGGCCACTCCCGGCCAGCCCACACACACACTCCAGGCCACTCATGGCCAGCCCACACACACACTCCAGGCTACTCCCGGCCAGCCCACACACACACTCCAGGCCACTCCCGGCCAGCCCACACACACACTCCAGGCCACTCCCGGCCAACCCACAAACACACTCCAGACCCTCCCGGCCAGCCCACACACACACATTCCCGGCCAGCCCACACACACACTCCAGGCCACTCCCGGCAAGCCCACACACACACATTCCCGGCCAGCCCACACACACACTCCAGGTCACTCCCGGCCAGCCCACACACACACATTCCCGGCCACTCCCGGCCAGCCCACACACACACTCCAGGCCACTCCCGGCCAGCCCACACACACACTCCAGGTCACTCCCGGCCAGTCCACACACACAATCCAGGCCACTCCCGGCAAGCCCACACACACACTCCAGGCCACTCCCGGCCAGCCCACACACACACTCCAGGCCACTCCCGGCCAGTCCACACACACACTCCAGGCCACTCCCGACCAGCCCACACACACACTCCAGGCCACTCCCGGCCAGCCCACACACACACTCCAGGCCACTCCCGGCCAGCACACACAGACACTCCAGGCCACTCCCGGCAAGCCCACACACACGCTCCAGGCCACTCCCGGCCAGCCCACACACACACTCCAGACCAGGTCACTCCCGGCCAGTCCACACACACAATCCAGGCCACTCCCGGCAAGCCCACACACACACTCCAGGCCACTCCCGGCCAGCCCACACACACACTCCAGGCCACTCCCGGCCAGTCCACACACACACTCCAGGCCACTCCCGACCAGCCCATACACACACTCCAGGCCACTACCGGCCAGTCCACACACACACTCCACTCCAGGTCACTCCCGGCCAGCCCACACACACGCACTCCAGGCCACTCCCGGCCAGCACACACAGACACTCCAGGCCACTCCCTGCCAGTCCACACACACTCCAGGTCACTCCCGGCAAGCCCACACACACGCTCCAGGCCACTCCCGGCCAGTCCACACACACACTCCAGGCCACTCCCGACCAGCCCACACACACACTCCAGGCCACTCCCGGCCAGCCCACACACACACTCCAGGCCACTCCCGGCCAGCCCACACACACGCACTCCAGGCCACTCCCGGCCAGCACACACAGACACTCCAGGCCACTCCCTGCCAGTCCACACACACTCCACGCCACTCCCGGCCAGCCCACACACACGCTCCAGGACATTCCCGGCCAGCACACACAGACACTCCAGGCCACTCCCTGCCAGTCCACACACACTCCACGCCACTCCCGGCCAGCCCACACACGCGCTCCAGGACATTCCCGGCCAGCCCACACACACTCTCCAGGCCACTCCCGGCCAGCCCACACACACTCCAGGTCACTCCCGGCCAGCCCACACACACACTCCAGGCCACTCCCGGCCAGCCCACACACACACTCCAGGCCACTCCCGGCCAGCCCACACACACACTCCAGGCCACTCCCGGCCAGCCCACACACACACGCCATGCCACTCCCGGCCAGCCCACACACACACTCCAGGCCACTCCCAGCCAGACCACACACACACTCCAGGCCACTCTCGGCCAGTCCACAGTCACACCCCAGGCCACTCCCGGCCAGTCCACACACACACTCCAGGCCACTCCCGGCCAGCCCACACTCACACCCCAGGCCACTCTCGGCCAGTCCACACTCACACCCCAGAGCACTCCCGGCCAGTCCACACACACACTCCAGGCCACTCCCGTCCAGCCCACACTCACACTCCAGGCCACTCCCGGCCAGCCCACACACACACTCCAGGCCACTCCCGGCCAGCCCACACACACACTCCAGGCCACTCCCGGCCAGCCCACACACACACTCCAGGCCACTCCCGGCAGTCGACACTCACACTCCAGGCCACTCCCCACCAGCCCACACACACACTCCCGGCCACTCCCGGCCAGACCACACACACACTCCAGGCCACTCTCGGCCAGTCCACAGTCACACCCCAGGCCACTCCCGGCCAGTCCACACACACACTCCAGGCCACTCCCGGCCAGCCCACACTCACACCCCAGGCCACTCTCGGCCAGTCCACACTCACACCCCAGGCCACTCCCGGCCAGTCCACACACACACTCCAGGCCACTCCCGTCCAGCCCACACTTGCACTCCAGGCCACTCCCGGCCAGCCCACACACACACTCCAGGCCACTCCCGGCCAGCCCACACACACACTCCAGGCCACTCCCGGCCAGCCCACACACACACTCCAGGCCACTCCCGGCCAGCCCACACACACACTCCAGGCCACTCCCGGCCAGCCCACACACACACTCCAGGCCACTCCCGGCCAGCCCACACACACACTCCAGCCCACTCCCGGCCAGTCCACACACACACTCCAGGCCACTCCCTGCCAGCCCACACACACACACTCCAGGCCACTCCCGGCCAGCCCACACACACACTCCAGGCCACTCCCGGCCAGCCCACACACACACTCCAGGCCACTCCCGGTCAGCCCACACACACACTCCAGGCCACTCCCGGCCAGCCCACACACACACTCCAGGCCACTCCCGGCCAGCCCACACACACACTCCAGCCCACTCCCGGCCAGTCCACACACACACTCCAGGCCACTCCCTGCCAGGCCACACACACACACTCCAGGCCACTCCCGGCCAGTCCACACACACACTCCAGGCCACGCCCGGCCAACCCACACACACACTCCAGGCCACTCATGGCCAGCCCACACACACACTCCAGGCCACGCCCGGCCAGCCCACACACACACTCCAGGCCACTCCCGGCCAGCCCACACACACACTCCACGCCACTCCCGGCCAGCCCACACACACACTCCAGGCCACTCCCGGCCAGTCCACACACACACTCCAGGCCACTCCCGGCCATCCCACACACACACTCCAGGCCACTCCCGGCCAGCCCACACACACACTCCAGGCCACTCATGGCCAGCCCACACACACACTCCAGGCTACTCCCGGCCAGCCCACACACACACTCCAGGCCACTCCCGGCCAGCCCACACACACACTCCAGGCCAGGCCACTCCCGTCCAGCCCACACACACACTCCAGGCCACTCCCGGCCAGCCCACACTCACACTCCAGGCAACTCCCGGCCAGCCCACACTCACACTCCAGGCCACTCCCGGCCAGTCCACACACGCACTCCAGGCCACTCCCGGCCAGCCCACACACACACTCCAGGCCACTCCCGGCCAGCCCACACACACACTCCAGGCCACTCCCGGCCAGTCCACACACGCACTCCAGGCCACTCCCGGCCAGCCCACACACACACTCCAGGCCACTCCCGACCAACCCACACACACTCACATTCCCGGCCAGCCCACACATAAACTCCAGGCCACTCTCGGCCAGCCAACACACACACTCCAGGCCACTCCCGGCCAGCCCACACACACACTCCAGGCCACTCCCGGCCAGCCCACACACACACTCCAGTCCACTCCCGGCGAGCCCACACACACACTCCAGGCCACTCCCGGCCAGCCCACACATAAACTCCAGGCCACTCTCGGCCAGCACACACACACACTCCCGGCCACTCCCGCCCAGCCCACACACACACTCCAGGCCACTCCCGGCCAGCCCACACTCACACTCCAGGCCACTCCCGGCCAGCCCACACACTCCAGGCCACTGCCGGCCAGCCCACACACACACTCCAGGCCACTCCCGGCCCACACACACACTCCAGGCCACTCCCGGCGCACACACACACTCCAGGCCACTCCCGGCCAGCCCACACACACACTCCAGGCCACTCCCGGCCAGCCCACACACACACTCCAGGCCACTCCCGGCCCACACACACACTCCAGGCCACTCCCGGCCAGCCCACACACACACTCCAGGCCATTCCCGGCCAGCCCACACACACACTCCAGGCAACTCCCGGCCAGCCCACACACACACTCCAGGCCACTCCAGGCAAGCCCACACACACACACTCCAGGCCACTCCCGGCCAGCCCACACACACACTCCCGGCCACTCCCGGCCAGCCCACACACACCCCAGGCCACTCCCGGCCAGCCAAACTCAAACTCCAGGCCACTCCCGGCCAGACCACATACACACTCCAGGCCAGGCCACTACCGGCCAGCCCATACTCAAACTCCAGGCCACTCCCGGCCAGACCACACACACACTCCAGGCCAGGCCACTCCCGGCCAGCCCACACACACACTCCAGGCCAGGCCACTCCCGGCCAGCCCACACACACGCTCCAGGCCACTCCCGGCAGTCGGCACTCACACTCCAGGCCACTCCCGGCCAGCCCACACACACACTCCAGGCCACTCCCGGCCAGCCCACACACACACTCCAGACCACTCCCGGCAGTCGACACTCACACTCCAGGCCACTCCCCACCAGCCCACACACACACTCCCGGCCACTCCCGGCCAGACCACACACACACTCCTGGCCACTCTCGGCCAGTCCACAGTCACACCCCAGGCCACTCCCGGCCAGTCCACACACACACTCCAGGCCACTCCCGGCCAGCCCACACTCACACCCCAGGCCACTCTCGGCCAGTCCACACTCAGACCCCAGACCACTCCCGGCCAGTCCACACACACAATCCAGGCCACTCCCGTCCAGCCCACACTCACACTCCAGGCCACTCCCGGCCAGCCCACACACACACTCCAGGCCACTCCCGGCCAGCCCACACACACACTCCAGGCCACTCCCGGCCAGCCCACACACACACTCCAGCCCACTCCCGGCCAGTCCACACACACACTCCATGCCACTCCCTGCCAGCCCACACACACACACTCCAGGCCACTCCCGGCCAGTCCACACACACACTCCAGGCCACGCCCGGCCAACCCACACACACACTCCAGGCCACTCATGGCCAGCCCACACACACACTCCAGGCCACGCCCGGCCAGCCCACACACACACTCCAGGCCACTCCCGGCCAGCCCACACACACACTCCAGGCCACTCCCGGCCAGCCCACACACACACTCCAGGCCACTCCCGGCCAGTCCACACACACACTCCAGGCCACTCCCGGCCATCCCACACACACACTCCAGGCCACTCCCGGCCAGCCCACACACACACTCCAGGCCACTCATGGCCAGCCCACACACACACTCCAGGCTACTCCCGGCCAGCCCACACACACACTCCAGGCCACTCCCGGCCAGCCCACACACACACTCCAGGCCACTCCCGGCCAACCCACAAACACACTCCAGACCCTCCCGGCCAGCCCACACACACACATTCCCGGCCAGCCCACACACACACTCCAGGCCACTCCCGGCAAGCCCACACACACACATTCCCGGCCAGCCCACACACACACTCCAGGTCACTCCCGGCCAGCCCACACACACACATTCCCGGCCACTCCCGGCCAGCCCACACACACACTCCAGGCCACTCCCGGCCAGCCCACACACACACTCCAGGTCACTCCCGGCCAGTCCACACACACAATCCAGGCCACTCCCGGCAAGCCCACACACACACTCCAGGCCACTCCCGGCCAGCCCACACACACACTCCAGGCCACTCCCGGCCAGTCCACACACACACTCCAGGCCACTCCCGACCAGCCCACACACACACTCCAGGCCACTCCCGGCCAGCCCACACACACACTCCAGGCCACTCCCGGCCAGCACACACAGACACTCCAGGCCACTCCCGGCAAGCCCACACACACGCTCCAGGCCACTCCCGGCCAGCCCACACACACACTCCAGACCAGGTCACTCCCGGCCAGTCCACACACACAATCCAGGCCACTCCCGGCAAGCCCACACACACACTCCAGGCCACTCCCGGCCAGCCCACACACACACTCCAGGCCACTCCCGGCCAGTCCACACACACACTCCAGGCCACTCCCGACCAGCCCATACACACACTCCAGGCCACTACCGGCCAGTCCACACACACACTCCACTCCAGGTCACTCCCGGCCAGCCCACACACACGCACTCCAGGCCACTCCCGGCCAGCACACACAGACACTCCAGGCCACTCCCTGCCAGTCCACACACACTCCAGGTCACTCCCGGCAAGCCCACACACACGCTCCAGGCCACTCCCGGCCAGTCCACACACACACTCCAGGCCACTCCCGACCAGCCCACACACACACTCCAGGCCACTCCCGGCCAGCCCACACACACACTCCAGGCCACTCCCGGCCAGCCCACACACACGCACTCCAGGCCACTCCCGGCCAGCACACACAGACACTCCAGGCCACTCCCTGCCAGTCCACACACACTCCACGCCACTCCCGGCCAGCCCACACACACGCTCCAGGACATTCCCGGCCAGCACACACAGACACTCCAGGCCACTCCCTGCCAGTCCACACACACTCCACGCCACTCCCGGCCAGCCCACACACGCGCTCCAGGACATTCCCGGCCAGCCCACACACACTCTCCAGGCCACTCCCGGCCAGCCCACACACACTCCAGGTCACTCCCGGCCAGCCCACACACACACTCCAGGCCACTCCCGGCCAGCCCACACACACACTCCAGGCCACTCCCGGCCAGCCCACACACACACTCCAGGCCACTCCCGGCCAGCCCACACACACACGCCATGCCACTCCCGGCCAGCCCACACACACACTCCAGGCCACTCCCAGCCAGCCCACACACACACTCCCGGCCACTCCCGGCCAGCCCACACACACACTCCAGGCCACTCCCGGCCAGCCCACACACACACTCCAGGCCACTCCCGGCCAGCCCACACACACACTCCAGGCCACTCCCGGCCAGCCCCCACACACACTCCAGACCACTCCCGGCCAGCCCACACACACACTCCAGGCCACTCCTAGCCAGCCCACACACACACTCCAGGCCACTCCCGGCCAGCCCACACACACACTCCAGGCCACTCCCAGCCAGCCCACACACACACTCCAGGCCACTCCCGGCCAGCCCACACACATACTCCAGGCCACTCCCGGGCAGCCCACACACACACTCCAGGCCACTCCCGGCCAGCCCACACACACACTCCAGGTCACTCCCGGCCTCCCACACACACACTCCCGGCCACTCCCGGCCAGCCCACACACACACTCCCGGCCACTCCCGGCCAGCCCACACACACACTCCAGGCCACTCCCAGCCAGCCCACACACACACTCCATTCCACTCCCGTCCAGCCCACACACACACTCCAGGCCACTCCCGGCCAGCCCACACACACACTCCATTCCACTCCCGACCAGCCCACACACACACTCCAGGCCTCTCCCGGCCAGCCCACACACACACTCCAGGCCACTCCCGGCCAGCCCACACACACGCACTCCAGGCCACTCCCGGCCAGCACACACAGACACTCCAGGCCACTCCCTGCCAGTCCACACACACTCCACGCCACTCCCGGCCAGCCCACACACACGCTCCAGGACATTCCCGGCCAGCACACACAGACACTCCAGGCCACTCCCTGCCAGTCCACACACACTCCACGCCACTCCCGGCCAGCCCACACACGCGCTCCAGGACATTGCCGGCCAGCCCACACACACTCTCCAGGCCACTCCCGGCCAGCCCACACACACTCCAGGTCACTCCCGGCCAGCCCACACACACACTCCAGGCCACTCCCAGCCAGCCCACACACACACTCCAGGCCACTCCCGGCCAGCCCACACACATACTCCAGGCCACTCCCGGGCAGCCCACACACACACTCCAGGCCACTCCCGGCCAGCCCACACACACACTCCAGGTCACTCCCGGCCTCCCACACACACACTCCCGGCCACTCCCGGCCAGCCCACACACACACTCCCGGCCACTCCCGGCCAGCCCACACACACACTCCAGGCCACTCCCAGCCAGCCCACACACACACTCCATTCCACTCCCGTCCAGCCCACACACACACTCCAGGCCACTCCCGGCCAGCCCACACACACACTCCATTCCACTCCCGACCAGCCCACACACACACTCCAGGCCTCTCCCGGCCAGCCCACACACACACTCCAGGCCACTCCCGGCCAGCCCACACACACGCACTCCAGGCCACTCCCGGCCAGCACACACAGACACTCCAGGCCACTCCCTGCCAGTCCACACACACTCCACGCCACTCCCGGCCAGCCCACACACACGCTCCAGGACATTCCCGGCCAGCACACACAGACACTCCAGGCCACTCCCTGCCAGTCCACACACACTCCACGCCACTCCCGGCCAGCCCACACACGCGCTCCAGGACATTGCCGGCCAGCCCACACACACTCTCCAGGCCACTCCCGGCCAGCCCACACACACTCCAGGTCACTCCCGGCCAGCCCACACACACACTCCAGGCCACTCCCGGCCAGCCCACACACACACTCCAGGCCACTCCCGGCCAGCCCACACACACACTCCAGGCCACTCCCGGCCAGCCCACACACACACGCCATGCCACTCCCGGCCAGCCCACACACACACTCCAGGCCACTCCCAGCCAGCCCACACACACACTCCCGGCCACTCCCGGCCAGCCCACACACACACTCCAGGCCACTCCCGACCAGCCCACACACACACTCCAGGCCACTCCCGGCCAGCCCACACACACACTCCAGGCCACTCCCGGCCAGCCCCCACACACACTCCAGACCACTCCCGGCCAGCCCACACACACACTCCAGGCCACTCCTAGCCAGCCCACACACACACTCCAGGCCACTCCCGGCCAGCCCACACACACACTCCAGGCCACTCCCAGCCAGCCCACACACACACTCCAGGCCACTCCCGGCCAGCCCACACACATACTCCAGGCCACTCCCGGGCAGCCCACACACACACTCCAGGCCACTCCCGGCCAGCCCACACACACACTCCAGGTCACTCCCGGCCTCCCACACACACACTCCCGGCCACTCCCGGCCAGCCCACACACACACTCCCGGCCACTCCCGGCCAGCCCACACACACACTCCAGGCCACTCCCAGCCAGCCCACACACACACTCCATTCCACTCCCGTCCAGCCCACACACACACTCCAGGCCACTCCCAGCCAGCCCACACAAACACTCCAGGCCACTCCCGGCCAGCCCACACACACACTCCAGGCCACTCCCGGCCAGCCCACACACACACTCCAGGCCACTCCCGGCCAGCCCACACACACACTCCAGGCCACTCCCGGCCATTCCACACACACACTCCAGTGGAACCCTTTCTGCTCACTCTCTCTAAACCCCTTCCTAATATGGAGTCCTCTGTGAAATTGCTCTTTACCTTAACCTGATCTACAGATTACAATTCCAGTTCACTAATCCCACCATTCAACTGAAATCCTCCATCCCTGACAACACTCCATTAAATATCCTTTGTTTTGTCTCCAAGATCCTCACATCCTTTTGTATATTTAGCGGCAGAACAAGAAGCAATTCCTCAGCTATGGTCCTCTCTATAAACCTGGTTATAACTCTATAGGCTATTGGCAAAGTGTTAGAAAGTGGGATTCAAATACTCAGGTGGTTGTTTTTGACCGGCCCAGTCCAGATGGGCCGAATGGCCTTTCTGTGCTCTGGACCTCGATGACTCTATGATCCTAACATCCTTCTTTTCGGAGTCTCCGCCTCTATTGATCAAGTTAAATATCTTCTGAGGTTTTTCCAATCTTATCGCCATGACCTTCCAGTGCAAAGTGTGGACATGTCCCCGCTCCCTTCCTGTACACTTTTTAAACTTGTCCCGTTTAGTTTATATTTCCTGTCCTCTGCCCTCCTCCCTAATGCATCACCCACACGACAGTGATTTAAATTTACTTTCCCCGTGACCCTCCCTTTCACAGATCTGGGAACATGCTGCTGAAGATTGCTGCTACCCTGCTCACTGTGTCATTGCTGAGTGTCTGTCATTTGTGAATGTTGAAATTCTTTCCATTGAAGCCTATCGCAGTGAATTGTATCTTGAAGAGCAATTGTCCTCATGTGGACCCCGAGTGAACATCAGTGTCTCCTCCCCTCCTGTCTGAATAACTATCATTCACCGCTTCTCTCTGCTTTCTGTTTCTTAGCCAATATCATCTTCTCACTCTCACAGACCCTTTAATCCACGGCTTTGGGACTCGAGAACAACTCTAATAAATGGCATTTGATCACAATATGTCCCAGTACATAAATTCATATCAGTTCCCTCATTAATCCTCCAGTTATATCGAAATATAACTGCAATAACAACATGCGATGTGATTTCCCACGAATATCGCCGTGTTTCTGGTCACATAACACCATTTCCTCGCGAAGGAGCAATATTCCTGTTGCCCAGTCTGCCCTAGAAATGTCCTGGTGACTAACATTATACTGACTGCTCTGTCACTCCAGGGTTTATCCCTCTCTCTCCTTTTATAAACAGGATGGGGCAGTGAAAATGCCCCAGTCCCCTGGAACCACTCAGATATCAATGAGGATTGAGTATCAGGGTCAGTGTGTCCACTATTTCCACTCTCCATCCCTCAGTCACTGTCACACAACCGATCCAGACCCGGCTAATCTTCTATTTCATTGTGATAGAAAAAGTATTGGATTGAAAGGGGTTAACTGAGCCTGTTTGTTTAGTGACTGTGATTAATGTCAGTCTCTATGGATCTAACCGTGTCACTGGAGGGTTTGTCTCTGCTATTAATAAGCGATTCCTTTCATTGTGTTATCCCAAACTGTCCTCGGGAGCGTCAATTCCAACACTGCCAGAGATTAGCGGCCCCAGAGAGACCGAGAGGAGGGATCAGAATCTGGGAACTACCCACAGGAACGTTACAGCAATGGATCAGAATCTGGGAACTACCCACAGGAACGTTACAGCAATGGATCAGAATCTGGGAACTATCCACAGGAACGTTACAGCAATGGATCAGAATCTGGGAACTGCCCACAGGAACGTTACAGCAATGGATCAGAATCTGGGAACTACCCACAGGAACGTTACAGCAATGGATCAGAATCTGGGAACTACCCACAGGAACGTTACAGCAATGGATCAGAATCTGGGAACTGCCCACAGGAACGTTACAGCAATGGATCAGAATCTGGGAACTACCCACAGGGACGTTACAGCAATGGATCAGAATCTGGGAACTACCCACAGGGACGTTACAGCAATGGATCAGAATCTGGGAACTATCCACAGGAACGTTACAGCAATGGATCAGAATCTGGGAACTATCCACAGGAACGTTACAGCAATGGATCAGAATCTGGGAACTACCCACAGGAACGTTACAGCAATGGATCAGAATCTGGGAACTACCCACAGGAACGTTACAGCAATGGATCAGAATCTGGGGACTATCCACAGGAACGTTACAGCAATGGACAGGAGTTTATATTTGGGTCTTTATTGGATTGCTCTAGATCCTTTCCCTTCACCAGGTTGGATCCAAGATCTACTCTGGATAATTCAGGCGGGTTATTATCCGCTCCTGGCTGTTGTCGGTGTCCCTGGTAAGTCTCACTATCCAGTTATTTATTGTATAAACTATTTTAAGTGTATTATTGCTCTGGTCATTTCCATCTTGGAAAGATTGAATGCATGTTCTTCAGTTCCAGTCACTAATCTCAGTCCCTATCCAGTATCCACACACAGCTCTCTGGCTGAAATCGGAGACTGGGGTCACAATCTCCGCGCTCCCTTTGACACTGAAATTATTTATATCCAGATGTTCTTTCTATTCCCAATCCTGCCCACTTGCCATCGCCTCATCGCAGAACAATCCATCATCTGGGTCTGTGTCAAATCCAGACTCGACTATTGCGATTAAATTCGAGCCACTCAATTGCTGTTATAAATCTTCATGAAGCACAGATCACCCCCAAATCTGCTGTCCATATCCTAACCCACACACAATGCCAGTTACGTACCGTCCCTCTGCTCACTGATCTACATTGGTTCCCAATCTGGCAGCATCTCAATATCAATGTTCTCATTCTGTGATTGAAATTCTCCACAGTCTCACACAATAACTTCTACCATTTCCAACGAAAGTGAAAACAGTTAATTTTCATTCAGTGTCCAGTTCTGCAATTCGGAAGTTACTGGAGGTGATGAGGATGTGTTTCTGGAGGGTGCGTTATTGGGGAGTTAGTGGAGGGGCTGTGGATGTGTTTCTGGAGGGTGCGTTATTGGGGAGTTAGTGGAAGGGCTGTGGATGTGTTTCTGGAGGGTGCGTTATTGGGGAGTTAGTGGAGGGGCTGTGGATGTGTTTCTGGAGGGTGCGTTATTGGGGGGTTAGTGGAGGGGCTGTGGATGTGTTTCTGGAGTTCGTGTTATTGGGAAGTTAGTGAGGGGATGTGGATGTGTTTATGGAGGTGGTGTTACTGGGATGTTAGATGAGGTGATGAGGATGTGTATCTGGAGGTTGTGTTATTGGGAAGTTACTGCAGGTGATGAGGATCTGTTTCTGGAGGTTGTGTTATTGGGGAGTTAGTGGAGGGGCTGTGGATGTGTTTCTGGAGGGTGCATTATTGGGGGTTAGTGGAGGGGCTGGGGATGTGTTTCTGGAGGTTGTGTTATTGGGAAGTTAGTGGAGGTGATGAGGCTGTGTTTCTGGGGGTTGTGTTATTGGGAAGTTAGTTGTGCAGATGAGGATGTGTTTATGGAGTTTGTGTTATTGGGATGTTGATGGGGGTGAAGTGGATGTCATTCAGGAGGTTGTGTTATTGGGAAGTTCGTGGAGGTGATGTGGATGGGTTTGTCGAAGCTTTCTAATTGGGAAGTTAGTGTTGGTGATGTGGATGTGTTTCTGGAGGTTGTTTTATTGGGCAGTTATTGGAGCTGATGTGTTTCTGGAGGTTGTGTTATTGGGAAGTTAGTGGAGGTGATGAGGATGTGTTTCTGGAGGTTGTGTTATTGTGAAGTTAGTGGAGTTGATGAGGATTATTTCTGGAGGTTGTGTTATTGTGAAGTTAGTGGAGGTGATGAGGATGTGGTTCTGGTGGTTTTGTTTTTGGGAAGTTTGTGGAGGAGATGTGGATGGGTATCTGAAGGTTCTATTATTGGGATGTTAGTGGAGCTGATGTGTTTCTGCAGGCTGTGTTATAGGGAAGTTAGTGGAGGTGATGAGGATGTGTTTCTGGAGGTTGTGTTATTGGGAAGTTAGTGGGGGTGATGAGGATGTGGTTCTGGAGGTTGTGTTATTGGGAGGTTAGTGGTGGTGATGAGGATGTGTTTCTGGAGGTTGTGTTATTGGGAAGTTAGTGGAGGTGATGTGGATGGGTATCTGAAGGTTCTATTATTGGGATGTTAGTGGAGCTGATGTGTTTCGGCAGGCTGTGTTATAGGGAATTTAGTGGAGGTGATGAGGATGTGTTTCTGGAGGTTGTGTGATTGGGAAGTTAGTGGTGGTGATGAGGATGTGGTTTTGGAGGTTGTGGTATTGGGAGGTTAGTGGAGGTGATGAGGTTGTGTTTCTGGAGGTTGTGTTATTGGGAAGTTAGTGGAGGTGATGAGGATGTGTATCTGGAGGTTGTGTTCTTGAGGAGTTAGTTGAGTTGATGAGGATGTGTTTCTGGTGGTTGTGTTATTGGGAGATTAATGGAGGTTATGAGGATGTCTATCTGGAGGGTGTGTTCTTGAGGAGTTAGTGGAGGTGATGAGGATGTGTATCTGGAGGTTGTGTTCTTGAGGAGTTAGTGGAGGTGATGAGGATGTGTTTCTGGTGGTTGTGTTATTGGGAAGTTAGTGGAGGTGATGTGGATGGGTATCTGAAGGTTCTATTATTGGGATGTTAGTGGAGCTGATGTGTTTCTGAAGGTTGTGTTATAGGGAAGTTAGTGGAGGTGATGAGGATGTGTTTCTGGAGGTTGTGTTATAGGGAAGTTAGTGGAGGTGATGTGGATGGGTATCTGAAGGTTCTATTATTGGGATGTTAGTGGAGCTGATGTGTTTCTGGTGGTTGTGTTATTGGGAAGTTAGTGGAGGTGATGTGGATGGGTATCTGAAGGTTCTATTATTGGGATGTTAGTGGAGCTGATGTGTTTCTGCAGGTTGTGTTATTGTGAAGTTAGTGGAGGTGATGAGGACGTGTTTCTGGAGGCTGTGTTATAGGGAAGTTAGTGGAGGTGATGAGGATGTGTTTCTGGAGGTTGTGTTATTGGGAAGTTAGTGGAGGTGATGAGGATGTGTATCTGGAGGTAGTGTTCTTGAGGAGTTAGTTGAGGTGATGAGGATGTGTTTCCGGTGGTTGTGTTATTGGGAGATTAATGGAGGTTATGAGGATGTGTATCTGGAGGGTGTGTTCTTGAGGAGGTAGTGGAGGTGATGAGGATGTGGTTCTGGAGGTTGTGTTATTGGAAAGTTATTGGAGGTGATGAGGATGTGTTTCTGGAGGTTGTGTTATTGGGATGTTAGTGGAGGTGATGAGGATGTGGTTCTGGAGGTTGTGTTATTGGAAAGTTATTGGAGGTGATGAGGATGTGTATCTGGAGGTTGTCTTATTGGGAAATTAGTGGAGGTAATGAGGACGTGTTTCTCGAGGTTGTGTTATTGGAACGTTATTGGAGGTGATGAGGATGTGTTTCTGGAGGTTGTCTTATTGGGAAATTAGTGGAGGTGATGTGGATGGGTCTCTGGAAGTTGTGTTATTGGGCAGTTAGTGGAGGTGATGAGGACGTGTTTCTGGAGGTTGTGTTGTTGGGAAGTTATTGGAGGTGATGAGGACGTGTTTCTGGAGGTTATTTTATTGGGAAGTTATTGGAGGCGATGAGGACGTGTTTCTGGAGGTTGAATTATTGGGAAGCTAGTGGAGGTGAAGTGGTTCGATTTCTGGTGGTTCTGTAATTGAGGAGTTAGTGGAGGTGATGAGGATGTGTTTCTGGAGTTGGTGTTATTGGGACGTTATTGGAGGTGAAGAGGACGTGTTTCTGGAGGTTGTTTTCTTGGGAAGTTATTGGAGGTGATGAGGACGTGTTTCTGGAGGTTGAATTATTGGGAAGCTAGTGGAGGTGATGAGGATGTGTTTCTGGAGGTTGTGTTATTGGGAAGTTATTGGAGGTGAAGAGGACGTGTTTCTGGAGGTTGAATTATTGGGAAGCTAGTGGAGGTGAAGTGGTTCGATTTCTGGTGGTTCTGTAATTGAGGAGTTAGTGGAGTTGATGAGGATGTGTTTCTGGAGTTGGTGTTATTGGTAAGTTAGTGGAGTTGATGAGGATGTGTTCCTGCAGGTTGTGTTATTGGGAAGGTAGTGGAGGAAATGTGGATGTGTTTCTGGAGTTGGTGTTATTGGGAAGTTAGTGGAGGTGATGTGGATGGGTATCTGAAGGTTCTATTATTGGGATGTTAGTGGAGCTGATGTGTTTCTGGAGGTTGTGTTATTGGGAAGTTAGTGGAGGTGATGAGGACGTGTTTCTGGAGGCTGTGTTATAGGGAAGTTAGTGGAGGTGATGAGGACGTGTTTCTGGAGGTTGTGTTATTGGGAAGTTAGTGGAGGTGATGAGGATGTGTATCTGGAGGTTGTGTTATTGGGAAGTTAGTGGAGGTGATGTGAACGTGTTTCTGGAGGTTGTGTTCTTGAGGAGTTAGTTGAGGTGATGAGGATGTGTTTCTGGTGGTTGTGTTATTGGGAGATTAATGGAGGTTATGAGGATGTGTATCTGGAGGGTGTGTTCTTGAGGAGGTAGTGGAGGTGATGAGGATGTGTTTCTGGAGGCTGTGTTATTGAAAAGTTAGTGGAGGTGATGAGGATGTGTTTCTGGAGGCTGTGTTATTGAAAAGTTAGTGGAGATGATGTGGATGTGTTTCTGGAGGTTGTGTTATTGGGAAGTTAATGGAGGTGATGAGGATGTGTATCTGGAGGTTGTGTTATTGGAAAGTTATTGGAGGTGATGAGGATGTGTATCTGGAGGTTGTCTTATTGGGAAATTAGTGGAGGTGATGAGGACCTGTTTCTCGAGGTTGTGTTATTGGATAGTTATTGGAGGTGATGAGGATGTGTTTCTGGAGGTTGTCTTATTGGGAAATTAGTGGAGGTGATGTGGATGGGTCTCTGGAAGTTGTGTTATTGGGCAGTTAGTGGAGGTGATGAGGCCGTGTTTCTGGAGGTTGTGTTGTTGGGAAGTTATTGGAGGTGATGAGGACGTGTTTCTGGAGGTTATTTTATTGGGAAGTTATTGGAGGCGATGAGGACGTGTTTTTGGAGGTTGAATTATTGGGAAGCTAGTGGAGGTGAAGTGGTTCGATTTCTGGTGGTTCTTTAATTGAGGAGTTAGTGGAGGTGATGAGGATGTGTTTCTGGAGTTGGTGTTATTGGGAAGTTAGTGGAGTTGATGAGAATGTGTTCCTGCACGTTGTGTTGTTGGGAAGGTAGTGGAGGAAATGTGGATGTGTTTCTGGAGTTGGTGTTATTGGGAAGTTAGTGGAGGGGATCAGGATGGGTTTCTGGGGTTTGGGTCATTAGGAAGATGGTGGATGTAATGAGAATGGATTTCTCGAGGTTTTGTTATTGGGGAGTTAATGGAAGTGATGTGGATGTTTTTCTGGAGGTTGTGTTAATGGGACGTTCGTGGTGGTGATGAGGATGTGGTTCTGGTGGTTGTGTTATTGGGAAGTTAGTGGAGGTGATGAGGATGTGTTTCTGGAGGTTGTGTTATTGGGACGTTAGTGGAGGTGATGAGGATGTGGTTCTGGAGGTTGTGCTATTGGGAAGTTAGTTCGGTTGATGAGGATGTGTTTCTGGAAGTTGTGTTATTGGGAAGTTAGTGGATGTGATGTGAATGTGTTTCTGGATGTTGTGTTATTGAGGAGTTAGTGGAGGTGATGAGGATGTGTTTCTGGCGGTTGTGTTATCGGGAAGTAAGTGGAGGTGATGTGAATGTCTTTCTGGAGGTTGTGTTATTGGGTTGTGGAGGTGATGAGGATGTGTTTCTGGAGGTTGTGTTATTGGGAAGTTAGTGGAGGTGATGTGAATGTGTCTCTGGCGGTTGTGTTATTGGGAAGTTAGTGGAGGTGATGAGGATGAGTTTCTGGAGGTTGTGTTATTGGGTTGTGGAGGTGATGAGGATGTATTTCTGGAGAGTGTGTTATTGTAAAGTTAGTGGAGGTGATGAGGATGTGTTTCTGGATGTTGTGTTATAGGGGTTAGTGGAGGTGATGAGGACGTGTTTCTGGAGGTTGTGTTATTGGGGAGTTAGTGGAGGTGATGAGGACGTGTTTCTGGAGGTTGTGTTATTGGGGAGTTAGTGGAGGTGATGAGGATGTGGTTCTGGAGGTTGTGTTATTGGGAAGTTAGTGGAGGTGATGAGGACGTGTTTCTGGAGGTTGTGTTATTGGGAAGTTAGTGGAGTTGATGTTGATGTGTTTCTGGAGGTTGTGTTATTGGGAATTTAGTGGAGGTGATGAGGATGTGTTTCTGGAGGTTGTGTTATTGGGAAGTTAGTGGAGGTGATGAGGACGTGTTTCTGGAGGTTGTGTTATTGGGGAGTTAGTGGAGGTGATGTGGATGTGTTTCTGGAGGTTGTGTTATTGGGAAGTTAGTGGAGGTGATGAGGACGTGTTTCTCGAGGTTGTGTTATTGGATAGTTATTGGAGATGATGAGGATGTGTTTCTGGAGGTTGTCTTATTGGGAAATTAGTGGAGGTGATGTGGATGGGTCTCTGGAAGTTGTGTTATTGGGCAGTTAGTGGAGCTGATGAGGACGTGTTTCTGGAGGTTGTGTTGTTGGGAAGTTATTGGAGGTGATGAGGACGTGTTTCTGGAGGTTATTTTATTGGGAAGTTATTGGAGGCGATGAGGACGTGTTTCTGGAGGTTGAATTATTGGGAAGCTAGTGGAGGTGAAGTGGTTCGATTACTGGTGGTTCTGTAATTGAGGAGTTAGTGGAGGTGATGAGGATGTGTTTCTGGAGTTGGTGTTATTGGTAAGTTAGTGGAGTTGATGAGGATGTGTTCCTGCAGGTTGTATTGTTGGGAAGGTAGTGGAGGAAATGTGGATGTGTTTCTGGAGTTGGTGTTATTGGGAAGTTAGTGGAGGGGATCAGGATGGGTTTCTGGGGTTTGGGTCATTAGGAAGATGGTGGATGTAATGAGAATGGATTTCTCGAGGTTTTGTTATTGGGGAGTTAATGGAAGTGATGTGGATGTTTTTCTGGAGGTTGTGTTATTGGGACGTTAGTGGTGGTGATGAGGATGTGGTTCTGGTGGTTGTGTTATTGGGAAGTTAGTGGAGGTGATGAGGATGTGTTTCTGGAGGTTGTGTTATTGGGACGTTAGTGGAGGTGATGAGGATGTGGTTCTGGAGGTTGTGCTATTGGGAAGTTAGTTCGGTTGATGAGGATGTGTTTCTGGAAGTTGTGTTATTGGGAAGTTAGTGGATGTGATGTGAATGTGTTTCTGGCGGTTGTGTTATCGGGAAGTAAGTGGAGGTGATGTGAATGTCTTTCTGGAGGTTGTGTTATTGGGTTGTGGAGGTGATGAGGATGTGTTTCTGGGCGTTGTGTTATTGGGAAGTTAGTGGCGGTGATGTGAATGTGTTTCTGGAGGTTGTGTTATCGGGAAGTAAGTGGAGGTGATGTGAATGTGTTTCTGGAGGTTGTGTTATTGGGAAGTTAGTGGAGGTGATGCGAATGTGTTTCTGGCGGTTGTGTTATTGGGAAGTAAGTGGAGGTGATGAGGATGAGTTTCTGGAGGTTGTGTTATTGGGTTGTGGAGGTGATGAGGATGTATTTCTGGAGGGTGTGTTATTGTAAAGTTAGTGGAGGTGATGTGGAAGTATTTCTGGAGGTTGTGTTATTGGGAAGTTAGTGGAGGTGATGAGGATGTGTTTCTGGATGTTGTGTTATTGGGAAGTTAGTGGAGGTGATGATGATGTGTTTCTGGAGGTTGCGTTATTGGGAAGTTAGTGGAGGTGATGAGGATGTGTTTCTGGAGGTTGCGTTATTGGGAAGTTAGTGGAGGTGATGAGGATGTGTTTCTGGAGGTTGTGTTATTGGGAAGTTAGTGGAGGTGATGTGGATGTGTTTCTGGAGGTTGTGTTATTGGGAATTTAGTGGAGGTGATGAGGATGTGTTTCTGGAGGTTGTGTTATTGGGAAGTTAATGGAGGTGATGAGGATGTGTTTCTGGAGGTTGTGTTATTGGGAAGTTAGTGGAGGTGATGAGGATGTGTTTCTGGAGGTTGTGTTATTGGGACGTTAGTGGAGGTGATGTGGATGTGTTTCTGGAGGTTGTGTGATTGGGAAGTTAGTGGAGGTGATGAGGGTGGGTTTCTGGAGGTTGTGTTCTTGAGGAGTTAGTGGAGATGATGAGGATGTGTTTCTGGAGGTTGTGTTATTGGGAAGTTAGTGGAGGTGATGGGATGTGTTTCTGGTGGTTGTGTTATCGGGAGGTTAATGGAGGTGATGAGGATGTGTATCTGGAGGGTGTGTTCTTGATGAGTTATTAGAGGTGATGAGGTTGTGTTTCTGGAGGCTGTGTTATTGGAAAGTTAGTGGAGGTGATGAGGATGTGGTTCTGGTGGTTGTGATATTGGGAAGTTAGTGGAGGTGATGAGGATGTGTTTCTGGAGGTTGTGTTATTGAGAAGTTAGTGGAGGTGATGAGGACGTGTTTCTGGAGGTTATGTTATTGGGAAGTTAGTGGAGGTGATGAGGTTGTGTTTCTGGAGGTTGTGTTATTGGGATGTTGTGGAGGTGATGTGGATGTGTTTCTGGAGGTTGTGTTATTGGAAAGTTAGTGGAGGTGATGAGGATGTGTTTCTGGAGGTTGTGTTATTGGGATGTTAGTGGAGGTGATGTGGATGGGTTTGTGTAAGTTGTGTTATTGGGAAGTTAGTGGAGGTGATGTGGATGTATTTCTGGAGTATGTGTTATTGTGAAGTTAGTGGAGGTGATGTGGATGTATTTCTGGATGTTGTGTTATTGGGAAGTTAGTGGAGTTGATGAGGATGTGTTTCTGGAGGTTGTGTTACTGGGATGTTAGTGGAGGTGATGTGATGAGTTTCTGGAGGTTCTGTTATTGGGAAGTTAGTGGAGGTGATGAGGATGTGTTTCTGGAGGTTGTGTTATTGGGAAGTTAGTGGAGGTGATGAGGTTGTGTTTCGGGAGGTTGTCTTATTGATGAGTTAGTGGAGGTGATGGGGATGTGTTTCTGGAGGCTGTGTTATTGGGAAGTTAGTGGAGGTGATGGGGATGTGTTTCTGGAGGTTGTGTTATTGTGAAGTTTGTGGAGGTGATGGGGATGTGTTTCTGGAGGCTGTGTTATTGGGAAGTTAGTGGAGGTGGTGTGGATGGGTATCTGAAGGTTGTGTTATTGAGAAGTTAGTGGAGGTGATGTGGATGTGTTTCTGGAGGTTGTGTTATTGGGATGTTAGTGGAGGTGATGAGAATGGATTTCTGGAGGTTGTGTTCTTGAGGAGTTAGTGGAGGTGATGAGGATGTGTTTTTGGAGGCTGTGTTATTGGAATGTTAGTGGAGGTTATGTGGATGTATTTCTGGAGGTTGTGTTATTGGGAAGTTAGTGGAGATGATGAGGACGTGTTTCTGGAGGTTGTGTTATTGTGAAGTTAGTGGTGGTGATGAGGATGTGGTTTTGGTGGTTGTGTTATTGGGAAGTTAGTGGAGGTGATGTGAATATGTTAATGGAGGTTGTGTGATTGGGAGATTAATGGAGGTTATGAGGATGTGTTTCTGGGGATTATGTTATTGGGAGGTTAGTGGAGGTGATGAGGATGTGTTTCGGGAGGTTGTTTTATTGGGAAGTTAGTGGAGGTGATGAGGATGTGTTTCTGGAGGTTGTGTTATTGGGATGTTAGTGGAGGTGATGTGGATGAGTTTGTGTAGGTTGTGTTATTGTGAAGTTAGTGGAGGTGATGTGGATGTATTTCTGGAGGTTGTGTTATTGGGAAGTTAGTGGAGTTGATGAGGATGTGTACCTGGAGGTTGTGTTCTTGAGGAGTTAATGGAGGTGATGAGGATGTGTTTCTGGTGGTTGTGTTATTGGGAGGTTAATGGAGGTGATGAGGATGTGTATCTGGAGGGTGTGTTCTTGAGGAGTTAGTGGAGGTGATGAGGTTGTGTTTCTGGAGGCTGTGTTATTGGAAAGTTAGTGGAGGTGATGAGGACGTGTTTCTGGAGGTTATGTTATTGGGAAGTTAGTGGAGGTGATGAGGATGTGGTTCTGGAGGCTGTGTTATTGGAAAGTTATTGGAGGTGATGAGGTTGTGTTTCTTGAGGTTGTGTTATTGGGATGTTGTGGAGCTGATGTGGATGTGTTGCTGCAGGCTGTGTTATAGGGAAGTTAGTGGAGGTGATGTGGATGTATTTCTGGAGGTTGTGTTATTGTGAAGTTAGTGGAGGTGATGTGGATGTATTTCTGGATGTTGTGTTATTGGGAAGTTAGTGGAGTTGATGAGGATGTGTTTCTGGAGGTTGTGTTACTGGGATGTTAGTGGAGGTGATGTGATGAGTTTCTGGAGGTTCTGTTATTGGGAAGTTAGTGGAGGTGATGTGGATGTGTTTCTGGAGGATGTGTTATTGGGAGGTTAATGGAGGTGATGAGTATGTGTTTCAGAAGGTTGTCTTATTCGGAAGTTAGTGGAGGTGATGTGGATGTATTTCTGGAGGTTGTGTTATTGTGAAGTTAGTGGAGGTGATGAGGATGTGGTTCTGGAGGTTGTGTTTTGGGAAGTTAGTGGAGGTGATGTGGATGTGTTTCTGGAGGTTGTGTTATTGTGAGGTTAGTGGAGGTGATGTGGATGTGGTTCTGGTGGTTGTGTTATTGGGAAGTTAGTGGAGGTGATGTGGATGGGTATCTGAAGGTTCTATTATTGGGATGTTAGAGGAGCTGATGTGTTTCTGCAGGCTGTGTTATAGGGAAGTTAGTGGAGGTGATGAGGATGTGTTTCTGCAGGCTGTGTTATAGGGAAGTTAGTGGAGGTGATGAGGATGTGTTTCTGGAGGTTGTGTTATTGGGAAGTTAGTGGGGGTGATGAGGATGTGTTTCTGGAGGTTGTGTTATTGGGAAGTTAGTGGAGGTGATGAGGATGTGTTTCTGGAGGTTGTGTTATAGGGAAGTTAGTGGAGGTGATGAGGATGTGTTTCTGCAGGCTGTGTTATAGGGAAGTTAGTGGAGGTGATGAGGATGTGTTTCTGGAGGTTGTGTTATTGGGAAGTTAGTGGAGTTGATGAGGATGTGTTTCTGGAGGTTGTGTTATTGGGAAATTAGTGGAGGTGATGAGGATATGTTTCTGCAGGCTGTGTTATAGGGAAGTTAGTGGAGGTGATGAGGATGTGTTTCTGGAGGTTGTGTTATAGGGAAGTTAGTGGAGGTGATGAGGATATGTTTCTGCAGGCTGTGTTATAGGGAAGTTAGTGGAGATGATGAGGATGTGTTTCTGGAGGTTGTGTTATTGGGAAGTTAGTGGGGGTGATGAGGATGTGTTTCTGGAGGGTGTGTTCTAGGGAAGTTAGTGGAGGTGATGAGGATGTGTATCTGGAGGTTGTGTTATTGGGAAGTTAGTGGAGGTGATGAGGATGTGTTTCTGGAGGTTGTGTTATTGGGAAGTTAGTGGAGTTGATGAGGATGTGTTTCTGGAGGTTGTGTTATTGGGAAATTAGTGGAGGTGATGAGCATGTGGTTCTGGAGGTTGTGTTATTGGGAAGTTAGTGGAGTTGATGAGGATGTGTTTCTGGAGGTTGTGTTATAGGGAAGTTAGTGGAGGTGATGAGGATATGTTTCTGCATGCTGTGTTATAGGGAAGTTAGTGGAGGTGATGAGGATGTGTTTCTGGAGGTTGTGTTATTGGGAAGTTAGTGGGGGTGATGAGGATGTGTTTCTGGAGGGTGTGTTCTAGGGAAGTTAGTGGAGGTGATGAGGATGTGTATCTGGAGGTTGTGTTATTGGGAAGTTAGTGGAGGTGATGAGGATGTGTTTCTGGAGGTTGTGTTATTGGGAAGTTAGTGGAGGTGATGAGGATGTGTTTCTGGAGGTTGTGTTCTTGGGAAGTTAGTGGAGGTGATGAGGATGTGTTTCTGGCGGTTGTGTTCTTGAGGAGTTAGTGGAGGTGATGAGGATGTGTTTCTGGAGGTTGTGTTATTGGGAGGTTAATGGAGGTGATGAGGATGTGTATCTGGAGGGTGTGTTCTTGAGGAGTTAGTGGAGTTGATGAGGATGTGTTTCTGGTGGTTGTGTTATTGGGAGGTTAATGGAGGTGATGAGGATTTGTATCTGGAGGGTGTGTTCTTGAGGAGTTAGTGGAGTTGATGAGGATGTGTTTCTGGAGGGTGTGTTCTTGAGGAGTTAGTGGAGGTGATGAGGATGTGTTTCTGGAGGCTGTGTTATTGGAATGTTAGTGGAGGTGATGTGGATGTATTTCTGGAGGTTGTGTTATTGGGAAGTTATTGGAGGTGATGAGGACGTGTTTCTGGAGGTTGTTTTATTGGGAAGTTATTGGAGGTGATGTGGACGTGTTTCTGGAGGTTGTGTTATTGGGAAGTTAGTGGAGGTGATGTGGTCGTGTTTCTGGAGGTTGTGTTATTGTGAGGTTAGTGGAGGTGATGAGGACGTGTTTCTGGAGGTTGTGTGATTGGGAGATTAATGGAGGTTATGAGGATGTGTTTCTGGGAATTATGTTATTGGGAAGTTAATGGAGGTGATGAGGATGTGTATCTGGAGGGTGTGTTCTTGAGGAGTTAGTGGAGTTGATGAGGATGTGTGTCTGGAGGTTGTGTTCTTGAGGAGTTAGTGGAGGTGATGAGGATGTGTTTCGGGAGGTTGTGTTATTGGGAAGTTAGTGGAGGTGATGAGGATGTGTTTCTGGGGATTATGTTATTGGGAGGTTAGTGGAGGTGATGAGGATGTGTTTCGGGAATTTGTGTTATTGGGAAGTTAGTGGAGGTGATGAGGATGTGTTTCTGGAGGTTGTGTTATTGGGAGGTTAGTGGAGGTGATGAGGATGTGTTTCTGGAGGTTGTGTGATTGGAAAGTTAGTGGAGGTGATGAGGATGTGTTTCGGGAGGTTGTGTTATTGGGAACTTAGTGGAGGTGATGAGGATATGTTTCTGGAGGTTGTGTTATTGTGAAGTTAGTGGTGGTGATGTGAATATGTTAATTGAGGTTGTGTGATTGGGAGATTAATGGAGGTTATGAGGATGTGTTTCTGGGGATTATGTCATTGGGAGGTTAGTGGAGGTGATGAGGATGTGTTTCGGGAGGTTGTGCTATTGGGAAGTTAGTGGAGGTGATGTGGATGGGTATCTGAAGGTTCTATTATTGGGATGTTAGTGGAGCTGATGTGTTTCTGCAGGCTGTGTTATAGGGGTTAGTGGAGGTGATGAGGATGTGTTTCTGGAGGTTGTGTTATTGGGAAGTTAGTGGAGGTGATGTGGATGTGTTTCTGGAGGTTGCGTTATTGGGATGTTAGAGGAGGTGATGAGAATGGATTTCTGGAGGTTGTGTTCTTGAGGAGTTAGTGGAGGTGATGAGTATGTGTTTTTGGAGGCTGTGTTGTTGGAATGTTAGTGGAGGTGATGTGGATGTATTTCTGGAGGTTGTGTTATTGGGAAGTTAGTGGAGGTGATGAGGACGTGTTTCTGGAGGTTGTTTGATTGGGAGATTAATGGAGGTTATGAGGATGTGTTTCTGGGAATTATGTTATTGGGAAGTTATTGGAGGTGATGAGGACGTGTTTCTGGAGGTTATGTTATTGGGACGTTAGTGGAGGTGATGAGGTTGTGTTTCTGGAGGTTGTGTTATAGGGAAGTTAGTGGAGGTGATGTGAATGTGTTTCTGGAGGTTGTGTTATAGGGAAGTTAGTGGAGGTGATGTGAATGTGTTTCTGGAGGTTGTGTTATTGGCGAGTTAGTAGAGGTGATGAGGATGTGTTTCTGGAGGTTGTGTTATTGGGGAGTTAGTGGAGGTGATGAGGATGTGTTTCGGGAGGTTGTGTTATTGGTGAGTTAGTGGAGGTGATGGGGATGTGTTTCTGGAGGCTGTGTTATTGGGAAGTTAGTGGAGGTGATGGGGATGTGTTTCTGGAGGTTGTGTTATTGTGAAGTTAGTGGTGGTGATGAGGATGTGGTTTTGGTGGTTGTGTTATTGGGAAGTTAGTGGAGGTGATGTGAATATGTTAATGGAGGTTGTGTGATTGGGAGATTAATGGAGGTTATGAGGATGTGTTTCTGGGGATTATGTTATTGGGAGGTTAGTGGAGGTGATGAGGATGTGTTTCGGGAGGTTGTTTTATTGGGAAGTTAGTGGAGGTGATGAGGATGTGTTTCTGGAGGTTGTGTTATTGGGATGTTAGTGGAGGTGATGTGGATGAGTTTGTGTAGGTTGTGTTATTGGGAAGTTAGTGGAGGTGATGTGGATGTATTTCTGGAGGTTGTGTTATTGGGAAGTTAGTGGAGTTGATGAGGATGTGTACCTGGAGGTTGTGTTCTTGAGGAGTTAATGGAGGTGATGAGGATGTGTTTCTGGTGGTTGTGTTATTGGGAGGTTAATGGAGGTGATGAGGATGTGTATCTGGAGGGTGTGTTCTTGAGGAGTTAGTGGAGGTGATGAGGTTGTGTTTCTGGAGGCTGTGGTATTGGAAAGTTAGTGGAGGTGATGAGGACGTGTTTCTGGAGGTTATGTTATTGGGAAGTTAGTGGAGGTGATGAGGATGTGGTTCTGGAGGCTGTGTTATTGGAAAGTTATTGGAGGTGATGAGGTTGTGTTTCTGGAGGTTGTGTTATTGGGATGTTGTGGAGCTGATGTGGATGTGTTGCTGCAGGCTGTGTTATAGGGAAGTTAGTGGAGGTGATGTGGATGTATTTCTGGAGGTTGTGTTTTTGTGAAGTTAGTGGAGGTGATGAGGATGTGTTTCTGGAGGTTGTGTTATTGGGATGTTAGTGGAGGTGATGTGGATGGGTTTGTGTAAGTTGTGTTATTGGGTAGTTAGTGGAGGTGATGTGGATGTATTTCTGGAGTATGTGTTATTGTGAAGTTAGTGGAGGGGATGAGGATGTGGTTCTGGAGGTTGTGATGTTGGGAAGTTAGTGGAGGTGATGTGGATGTGTTTCTGGTGGTTGCGTTATTGGGAAGTTAGTGAAGGTGATGAGGATGTGTTTCTGGAGGTTGTGTTATTGGGAAGTTAGTGGAGGTGATGAGGACGTGTTTCTAGAGGTTGTGTTATTGGGAAGTTATTGGAGGTGATGAGGACGTGTTTCTGGAGGTTGTTTTATTGGGAAGTTATTGGAGGTGATGAGGATGTGTTTCTGGAGGTTGTGTTATAGGGAAGTTAGTGGAGGTGATGAGGATGTGTTTCTGGATGTTGTGTTATTGGGAAGTTAGTGGAGGTGATGAGGATGTGTATTTGGAGGTTGTGTTCTTGAGGAGTTAGTGGAGGTGATGAGGACGTGTTTCTGGAGGTTGTGTTATTGGGAGGTTAGTGGAGGTGATGAGGATGTGTTTCTCGAGGTTATCTTATTGGGGAGTTAGTGGGAGTGTTGAAGATGTGTTTCTGGAGATTGTGTTATTGGGAGGTTAATGGAGGTGATGAGGATGTGTATCTGGAGGGTGTGTTCTTGAGGAGTTAGTGGAGGTGATGAGGATGTGTATCTGGAGGTTGTGTTCTTGAGGAGTTAGTGGAGGTGATGTGTATGTGTTCCTGGAGGTTGTGTTATTGGGAAGTTATTGGAGATGATGTGGATGTATTTCTGGAGGTTGTGTTATTGTGAAGTTAGTGGAGGTGATGTGGATGTGTTTCTGGAGGTTGTGTTATTGGGAAGTTAGTTGGGTTGATGAGGATGTGTTTCTGGGGTTTGTGTTACTGGGAAGTTAGTGGAGGTGATGTGGATGTGTTTCTGGAGGATGTGTTATTGGGAGGTTAATGGAGGTGATGAGTATGTGTTTCCGAAGGTTGTCTTATTCGGAAGTTTGTGGAGGTGATGTGGATGTATTTCTGGAGGTTGTGTTATTGTGAAGTTAGTGGAGGTGATGAGGATGTGGTTCTGGAGGTTGTGTTTTGGGAAGTTAGTGGAGGTGATGTGGATGTGTTTCTGGAGGTTGTGTTATTGTGAGGTTAGTGGAGGTGATGTGGATGTGGTTCTGGTGGTTGTGTTATTGGGAAGTTAGTGGAGGTGATGTGGATGGGTATCTGAAGGTTCTATTATTGGGATGTTAGTGGAGCTGATGTGTTTCTGCAGGCTGTGTTATAGGGAAGTTAGTGGAGGTGATGAGGATGTGTTTCTGCAGGCTGTGTTATAGGGAAGTTAGTGGAGGTGATGAGGATGTGTTTCTGGAGGTTGTGTTATTGGGAAGTTAGTGGGGGTGATGAGGATGTGTTTCTGGAGGTTGTGTTATTGGGAAGTTAGTGGAGGTGATGAGGATGTGTTTCTGGAGGTTGTGTTATAGGGAAGTTAGTGGAGGTGATGAGGATGTGTTTCTGCAGGCTGTGTTATAGGGAAGTTAGTGGAGGTGATGAGGATGTGTTTCTGGAGGTTGTGTTATTGGGAAGTTAGTGGAGTTGATGAGGATGTGTTTCTGGAGGTTGTGTTATTGGGAAATTAGTGGAGGTGATGAGGATGTGGTTCTGGAGGTTGTGTTATTGGGAAGTTAGTGGAGTTGATGAGGATGTGTTTCTGGAGGTTGTGTTATAGGGAAGTTAGTGGAGGTGATGAGGATATGTTTCTGCAGGCTGTGTTATAGGGAAGTTAGTGGAGGTGATGAGGATGTGTTTCTGGAGGTTGTGTTATTGGGAAGTTAGTGGGGGTGATGAGGATGTGTTTCTGGAGGGTGTGTTCTAGGGAAGTTAGTGGAGGTGATGAGGATGTGTATCTGGAGGTTGTGTTATTGGGAAGTTAGTGGAGGTGATGAGGATGTGTTTCTGGAGGTTGTGTTATTGGGAAGTTCGTGGAGTTGATGAGGATGTGTTTCTGGAAGTTGTGTTATTGGGAAGTTAGTGGAGGTGATGAGGATGTGTTTCTGGAGGTTGTGTTCTTGGGACGTTAGTGGAGGTGATGAGGATGTGTTTCTGGCGGTTGTGTTCTTGAGGAGTTAGTGGAGGTGATGAGGATGTGTTTCTGGAGGTTGTGTTATTGGGAGGTTAATGGAGGTGATGAGGATGTGTATCTGGAGGGTGTGTTCTTGAGGAGTTAGTGGAGTTGATGAGGATGTGTTTCTGGTGGTTGTGTTATTGGGAGGTTAATGGAGGTGATGAGGATGTGTATCTGGAGGGTGTGTTCTTGAGGAGTTAGTGGAGTTGATGAGGATGTGTATCTGGAGGGTGTGTTCTTGAGGAGTTAGTGGAGGTGATGAGGATGTGTTTCTGGAGGCTGTGTTATTGGAATGTTAGTGGAGGTGATGTGGATGTATTTCTGGAGGTTGTGTTATTGGGAAGTTATTGGAGGTGATGAGGACGTGTTTCTGGAGGTTGTTTTATTGGGAAGTTATTGGAGGTGATGTGGACGTGTTTCTGGAGGTTGTGTTATTGGGAAGTTAGTGGAGGTGATGAGGTCGTGTTTCTGGAGGTTGTGTTATTGTGAGGTTAGTGGAGGTGATGAGGACGTGTTTCTGGAGGTTGTGTGATTGGGAGATTAATGGAGGTTATGAGGATGTGTTTCTGGGAATTATGTTATTGGGAAGTTAATGGAGGTGATGAGGATGTGTATCTGGAGGGTGTGTTCTTGAGGAGTTAGTGGAGTTGATGAGGATGTGTGTCTGGAGGTTGTGTTCTTGAGGAGTTAGTGGAGGTGATGAGGATGTGTTTCGGGAGGTTGTGTTATTGGGAAGTTAGTGGAGGTGATGAGGATGTGTTTCTGGGGATTATGTTATTGGGAGGTTAGTGGAGGTGATGAGGATGTGTTTCGGGAGGTTGTGTTATTGGGAACTTAGTGGAGGTGATGAGGATATGTTTCTGGAGGTTGTGTTATTGTGAAGTTAGTGATGGTGATGTGAATATGTTAATGGAGGTTGTGTGATTGGGAGATTAATGGAGGTTATGAGGATGTGTATCTGGGGATTATGTCATTGGGAGGTTAGTGGAGGTGATGAGGATGTGTTTCGGGAGGTTGTGCTATTGGGAAGTTAGTGGAGGTGATGTGGATGGGTATCTGAAGGTTCTATTATTGGGATGTTAGTGGAGCTGATGTGTTTCTGCAGGCTGTGTTATAGGGGTTAGTGGAGGTGATGAGGATGTGTTTCTGGAGGTTGTGTTATTGGGAAGTTAGTGGAGGTGATGTGGATGTGTTTCTGGAGGTTGCGTTATTGGGATGTTAGAGGAGGTGATGAGAATGGATTTCTGGAGGTTGTGTTCTTGAGGAGTTAGTGGAGGTGATGAGGATGTGTTTTTGGAGGCTGTGTTGTTGGAATGTTAGTGGAGGTGATGTGGATGTATTTCTGGAGGTTGTGTTATTGGGAAGTTAGTGGAGGTGATGAGGACGTGTTTCTGGAGGTTGTTTGATTGGGAGATTAATGGAGGTTATGAGGATGTGTTTCTGGGAATTATGTTATTGGGAAGTTATTGGAGGTGATGAGGACGTGTTTCTGGAGGTTATGTTATTGGGACGTTAGTGGAGGTGATGAGGTTGTGTTTCTGGAGGTTGTGTTATAGGGAAGTTAGTGGAGGTGATGTGAATGTGTTTCTGGAGGTTGTGTTATAGGGAAGTTAGTGGAGGTGATGTGAATGTGTTTCTGGAGGTTGTGTTATTGGCGAGTTAGTGGAGGTGATGAGGATGTGTTTCTGGAGGTTGTGTTATTGGGGAGTTAGTGGAGGTGATGAGGATGTGTTTCGGGAGGTTGTGTTATTGGTGAGTTAGTGGAGGTGATGGGGATGTGTTTCTGGAGGCTGTGTTATTGGGAAGTTAGTGGAGGTGATGGGGATGTGTTTCTGGAGGTTGTGTTATTGTGAAGTTAGTGGTGGTGATGAGGATGTGGTTTTGGTGGTTGTGTTATTGGGAAGTTAGTGGAGGTGATGTGAATATGTTAATGGAGGTTGTGTGATTGGGAGATTAATGGAGGTTATGAGGATGTGTTTCTGGGGATTATGTTATTGGGAGGTTAGTGGAGGTGATGAGGATGTGTTTCGGGAGGTTGTTTTATTGGGAAGTTAGTGGAGGTGATGAGGATGTGTTTCTGGAGGTTGTGTTATTGGGATGTTAGTGGAGGTGATGTGGATGAGTTTGTGTAGGTTGTGTTATTGGGAAGTTAGTGGAGGTGATGTGGATGTATTTCTGGAGGTTGTGTTATTGGGAAGTTAGTGGAGTTGATGAGGATGTGTACCTGGAGGTTGTGTTCTTGAGGAGTTAATGGAGGTGATGAGGATGTGTTTCTGGTGGTTGTGTTATTGGGAGGTTAATGGAGGTGATGAGGATGTGTATCTGGAGGGTGTGTTCTTGAGGAGTTAGTGGAGGTGATGAGGTTGTGTTTCTGGAGGCTGTGTTATTGGAAAGTTAGTGGAGGTGATGAGGACGTGTTTCTGGAGGTTATGTTATTGGAAAGTTAGTGGAGGTGATGAGGATGTGGTTCTGGAGGCTGTGTTATTGGAAAGTTATTGGAGGTGATGAGGTTGTGTTTCTGGAGGTTGTGTTATTGGGATGTTGTGGAGCTGATGTGGATGTGTTGCTGCAGGCTGTGTTATAGGGAAGTTAGTGGAGGTGATGTGGATGTATTTCTGGAGGTTGTGTTTTTGTGAAGTTAGTGGAGGTGATGAGGATGTGTTTCTGGAGGTTGTGTTATTGGGATGTTAGTGGAGGTGATGTGGATGGGTTTGTGTAAGTTGTGTTATTGGGTAGTTAGTGGAGGTGATGTGGATGTATTTCTGGAGTATGTGTTATTGTGAAGTTAGTGGAGGGGATGAGGATGTGGTTCTGGAGGTTGTGATGTTGGGAAGTTAGTGGAGGTGATGTGGATGTGTTTCTGGTGGTTGCGTTATTGGAAAGTTAGTGGAGGTGATGAGGATGTGGTTCTGGAGGTTGTGTTATTGGAAAGTTATTGGAGGTGATGATGATGTGTTTCTGGAGGTTGTGTTATTGGGAAGTTAGTGAAGGTGATGAGGATGTGTTTCTGGAGGTTGTGTTATTGGGAAGTTAGTGGAGGTGATGAGGACGTGTTTCTAGAGGTTGTGTTATTGGGAAGTTATTGGAGGTGATGAGGGCGTGTTTCTGGAGGTTGTTTTATTGGGAAGTTGTTGGAGGTGATGAGGATGTGTTTCTGGAGGTTGTGTTATAGGGAAGTTAGTGGAGGTGATGAGGATGTGTTTCTGGATGTTGTGTTATTGGGAAGTTAGTGGAGGTGATGAGGATGTGTATTTGGAGGTTGTGTTCTTGAGGAGTTAGTGGAGGTGATGAGGACGTGTTTCTGGAGGTTGTGTTATTGGGAGGTTAGTGGAGGTGATGAGGATGTGTTTCTCGAGGTTATGTTATTGGGGAGTTAGTGGGAGTGTTGAGGATGTGTTTCTGGAGATTGTGTTATTGGGAGGTTAATGGAGGTGATGAGGATGTGTATCTGGAGGGTGTGTTCTTGAGGAGTTAGTGGAGGTGATGAGGATGTGTATCTGGAGGTTGTGTTCTTGAGGAGTTAGTGGAGGTGATGTGTATGTGTTCCTGGAGGTTGTGTTATTGGGAAGTTATTGGAGATGATGTGGATGTATTTCTGGAGGTTGTGTTATTGTGAAGTTAGTGGAGGTGATGTGGATGTGTTTCTGGAGGTTGTGTTATTGGGAAGTTAGTTGGGTTGATGAGGATGTGTTTCTGGGGTTTGTGTTACTGGGAAGTTAGTGGAGGTGATGTGGATGTGTTTCTGGAGGATGTGTTATTGGGAGGTTAATGGAGGTGATGAGTATGTGTTTCAGAAGTTTGTCTTATTCGGAAGTTAGTGGAGGTGATGTGGATGTATTTCTGGAGGTTGTGTTATTGTGAAGTTAGTGGAGGTGATGAGGATGTGGTTCTGGAGGTTGTGTTTTGGGAAGTTAGTGGAGGTGATGTGGATGTGTTTCTGGAGGTTGTGTTATTGTGAGGTTAGTGGAGGTGATGTGGATGTGGTTCTGGTGGTTGTGTTATTGGGAAGTTAGTGGAGGTGATGTGGATGGGTATCTGAAGGTCCTATTATTGGGATGTTAGTGGAGCTGATGTGTTTCTGCAGGCTGTGTTATAGGGAAGTTAGTGGAGGTGATGAGGATGTGTTTCTGCAGGCTGTGTTATAGGGAAGTTAGTGGAGGTGATGATGATGTGTTTCTGGAGGTTGTGTTATTGGGAAGTTAGTGGGGGTGATGAGGATGTGTTTCTGGAGGTTGTGTTATTGGGAAGTTAGTGGAGGTGATGAGGATGTGTTTCTGGAGGTTGTGTTATAGGGAAGTTAGTGGAGGTGATGAGGATGTGTTTCTGCAGGCTGTGTTATAGGGAAGTTAGTGGAGGTGATGAGGATGTGTTTCTGGAGGTTGTGTTATTGGGAAGTTAGTGGAGTTGATGAGGATGTGTTTCTGGAGGTTGTGTTATTGGGAAATTAGTGGAGGTGATGAGGATGTGGTTCTGGAGGTTGTGTTATTGGGAAGTTAGTGGAGTTGATGAGGATGTGTTTCTGGAGGTTGTGTTATAGGGAAGTTAGTGGAGGTGATGAGGATGTGTTTCTGCAGGCTGTGTTATAGGGAAGTTAGTGGAGGTGATGAGGATGTGTTTCTGGAGGTTGTGTTATTGGGAAGTTAGTGGGGGTGATGAGGATGTGTTTCTGGAGGGTGTGTTCTAGGGAAGTTAGTGGAGGTGATGAGGATGTGTATCTGGAGGTTGTGTTATTGGGAAGTTAGTGGAGGTGATGAGGATGTGTTTCTGGAGGTTGTGTTATTGGGAAGTTCGTGGAGTTGATGAGGATGTGTTTCTGGAAGTTGTGTTATTGGGAAGTTAGTGGAGGTGATGAGGATGTGTTTCTGGAGGTTGTGTTCTTGGGAAGTTAGTGGAGGTGATGAGGATGTGTTTCTGGCGGTTGTGTTCTTGAGGAGTTAGTGGAGGTGATGAGGATGTGTTTCTGGAGGTTGTGTTATTGGGAGGTTAATGGAGGTGATGAGGATGTGTATCTGGAGGGTGTGTTCTTGAGGAGTTAGTGGAGTTGATGAGGATGTGTTTCTGGTGGTTGTGTTATTGGGAGGTTAATGGAGGTGATGAGGATGTGTATCTGGAGGGTGTGTTCTTGAGGAGTTAGTGGAGTTGATGAGGATGTGTATCTGGAGGGTGTGTTCTTGAGGAGTTAGTGGAGGTGATGAGGATGTGTTTCTGGAGGCTGTGTTATTGGAATGTTAGTGGAGGTGATGTGGATGTATTTCTGGAGGTTGTGTTATTGGGAAGTTATTGGAGGTGATGAGGACGTGTTTCTGGAGGTTGTTTTATTGGGAAGTTATTGGAGGTGATGTGGACGTGTTTCTGGAGGTTGTGTTATTGGGAAGTTAGTGGAGGTGATGAGGTCGTGTTTCTGGAGGATGTGTTATTGTGAGGTTAGTGGAGGTGATGAGGACGTGTTTCTGGAGGTTGTGTGATTGGGAGATTAATGGAGGTTATGAGGATGTGTTTCTGGGAATTATGTTATTGGGAAGTTAATGGAGGTGATGAGGATGTGTATCTGGAGGGTGTGTTCTTGAGGAGTTAGTGGAGTTGATGAGGATGTGTGTCTGGAGGTTGTGTTCTTGAGGAGTTAGTGGAGGTGATGAGGATGTGTTTCGGGAGGTTGTGTTATTGGGAAGTTAGTGGAGGTGATGAGGATGTGTTTCTGGGGATTATGTTATTGGGAGGTTAGTGGAGGTGATGAGGATGTGTTTCGGGAAGTTGTGTTATTGGGAAGTTAGTGGAGTTGATGAGGATGTGTTTCTGGAGGTTGTGTTATAGGGAAGTTAGTGGAGGTGATGAGGATGTGTTTCTGCAGGCTGTGTTATAGGGAAGTTAGTGGAGGTGATGAGGATGTGTTTCTGGAGGTTGTGTTATTGGGAAGTTAGTGGGGGTGATGAGGATGTGTTTCTGGAGGGTGTGTTCTAGGGAAGTTAGTGGAGGTGATGAGGATGTGTATCTGGAGGTTGTGTTATTGGGAAGTTAGTGGAGGTGATGAGGATGTGTTTCTGGAGGTTGTGTTATTGGGAAGTTCGTGGAGTTGATGAGGATGTGTTTCTGGAAGTTGTGTTATTGGGAAGTTAGTGGAGGTGATGAGGAAGTGTTTCTGGAGGTTGTGTTCTTGGGAAGTTAGTGGAGGTGATGAGGATGTGTTTCTGGCGGTTGTGTTCTTGAGGAGTTAGTGGAGGTGATGAGGATGTGTTTCTGGAGGTTGTGTTATTGGGAGGTTAATGGAGGTGATGAGGATGTGTATCTGGAGGGTGTGTTCTTGAGGAGTTAGTGGAGTTGATGAGGATGTGTTTCTGGTGGTTGTGTTATTGGGAGGTTAATGGAGGTGATGAGGATGTGTATCTGGAGGGTGTGTTCTTGAGGAGTTAGTGGAGTTGATGAGGATGTGTATCTGGAGGGTGTGTTCTTGAGGAGTTAGTGGAGGTGATGAGGATGTGTTTCTGGAGGCTGTGTTATTGGAATGTTAGTGGAGGTGATGTGGATGTATTTCTGGAGGTTGTGTTATTGGGAAGTTATTGGAGGTGATGAGGACGTGTTTCTGGAGGTTGTTTTATTGGGAAGTTATTGGAGGTGATGTGGACGTGTTTCTGGAGGTTGTGTTATTGGGAAGTTAGTGGAGGTGATGAGGTCGTGTTTCTGGAGGATGTGTTATTGTGAGGTTAGTGGAGGTGATGAGGACGTGTTTCTGGAGGTTGTGTGATTGGGAGATTAATGGAGGTTATGAGGATGTGTTTCTGGGAATTATGTTATTGGGAAGTTAATGGAGGTGATGAGGATGTGTATCTGGAGGGTGTGTTCTTGAGGAGTTAGTGGAGTTGATGAGGATGTGTGTCTGGAGGTTGTGTTCTTGAGGAGTTAGTGGAGGTGATGAGGATGTGTTTCGGGAGGTTGTGTTATTGGGAAGTTAGTGGAGGTGATGAGGATGTGTTTCTGGGGATTATGTTATTGGGAGGTTAGTGGAGGTGATGAGGATGTGTTTCGGGAAGTTGTGTTATTGGGAAGTTAGTGGAGGTGATGAGGATGTGTTTCTGGAGGTTGTGTTATTGGGAGGTTAGTGGAGGTGATGAGGATGTGTTTCTGGAGGTTGTGTGATTGGAAAGTTAGTGGAGGTGATGAGGATGTGTTTCGGGAGGTTGTGTTATTGGGAAGTTAGTGGAGGTGATGAGGATATGTTTCTGGAGGTTGTGTTATTGTGAAGTTAGTGGTGGTGATGTGAATATGTTAATGGAGGTTGTGTGATTGGGAGATTAATGGAGGTTATGAGGATGTGTTTCTGGGGATTATGTCATTGGGAGGTTAGTGGAGGTGATGAGGATGTGTTTCGGGAGGTTGTGCTATTGGGAAGTTAGTGGAGGTGATGTGGATGGGTATCTGAAGGTTCTATTATTGGGATGTTAGTGGAGCTGATGTGTTTCTGCAGGCTGTGTTATAGGGGTTAGTGGAGGTGATGAGGATGTGTTTCTGGAGGTTGTGTTATTGGGAAGTTAGTGGAGGTGATGTGGATGTGTTTCTGGAGGTTGCGTTATTGGGATTTTAGAGGAGGTGATGAGAATGGATTTCTGGAGGTTGTGTTCTTGAGGAGTTAGTGGAGGTGATGAGGATGTGTTTTTGGAGGCTGTGTTGTTGGAATGTTAGTGGAGGTGATGTGGATGTATTTCTGGAGGTTGTGTTATTGGGAAGTTAGTGGAGGTGATGAGGACCTGTTTCTGGAGGTTGTTTGATTGGGAGATTAATGGAGGTTATGAGGATGTGTTTCTGGGAATTATGTTATTGGGAAGTTATTGGAGGTGATGAGGACGTGTTTCTGGAGGTTATGTTATTGGGACGTTAGTGGAGGTGATGAGGTTGTGTTTCTGGAGGTTGTGTTATAGGGAAGTTAGTGGAGGTGATGTGAATGTGTTTCTGGAGGTTGTGTTATAGGGAAGTTAGTGGAGGTGATGTGAATGTGTTTCTGGAGGTTGTGTTATTGGCGAGTTAGTGGAGGTGATGAGGATGTGTTTCTGGAGGTTGTGTTATTGGGGAGTTAGTGGAGGTGATGAGGATGTGTTTCGGGAGGTTGTGTTATTGGTGAGTTAGTGGAGGTGATGGGGATGTGTTTCTGGAGGCTGTGTTATTGGGAAGTTAGTGGAGGTGATGGGGATGTGTTTCTGGAGGTTGTGTTATTGTGAAGTTAGTGGTGGTGATGTGAATATGTTAATGGAGGTTGTGTGATTGGGAGATTAATGGAGGTTATGAGGATGTGTTTCTGGGGATTATGTTATTGGGAGGTTAGTGGAGGTGATGTGGATGTGTTTCGGGAGGTTGTGTTATTGGGAAGTTAGTGGAGGTGATGTGGATGGGTATCTGAAGGTTCTATTATTGGGATGTTAGTGGAGCTGATGTGTTTCTGCAGGCTGTGTTATAGGGGTTAGTGGAGGTGATGAGGATGTGTTTCTGGAGGTTGTGTTATTGGGAAGTTAGTGGAGGTGATGTGGATGTGTTTCTGGAGTTGGTGTTATTGGGAAGTTAGTGGAGGGGATCAGGATGGGTTTCTGGGGTTTGGGTCATTAGGAAGATGGTGGATGTAATGAGAATGGATTTCTCGAGGTTTTGTTATTGGGGAGTTAATGGAAGTGATGTGGATGTTTTTCTGGAGGTTGTGTTATTGGGACGTTCGTGGTGGTGATGAGGATGTGGTTCTGGTGGTTGTGTTATTGGGAAGTTAGTGGAGGTGATGAGGATGTGTTTCTGGAGGTTGTGTTATTGGGACGTTAGTGGAGGTGATGAGGATGTGGTTCTGGAGGTTGTGCTATTGGGAAGTTAGTTCGGTTGATGAGGATGTGTTTCTGGAATTTGTGTTATTGGGAAGTTAGTGGATGTGATGTGAATGTGTTTCTGGCGGTTGTGTTATCGGGAAGTAAGTGGAGGTGATGTGAATGTGTTTCTGGCGGTTGTGTTATCGGGAAGTAAGTGGAGGTGATGTGAATGTGTTTCTGGAGGTTGTGTTATTGAGAAGTTAGTGGAGGTGATGTGAATGTCTTTCTGGAGTTTGTGTTATTGGGTTGTGGAGGTGATGAGGATGTGTTTCTGGAGGTTGTGTTATTGGCGAGTTAGTGGAGGTGATGTGAATGTGTTTCTGGCGGTTGTGTTATTGGGAAGATAGTGGAGGTGATGAGGATGAGTTTCTGGAGGTTGTGTTATTGGGTTGTGGAGGTGATGAGGATGTATTTCTGGAGAGTGTGTTATTGTAAAGTTAGTGGAGGTGATGTGGAAGTATTTCTGGAGGTTGTGCTATTGGGAAGTTAGTGGAGGTGATGAGGATGTGTTTCTGGATGTTGTGTTATTGGGAAGTTAGTGGAGGTGATGAGGACGTGTTTCTGGAGGTTGTGTTATTGGGAAGTTAGTGGAGGTGATGTGGATGTGTTTCTGGAGGTTGTGTTATTGGGAAGTTAGTGGAGGTGATGAGGATGTTTTTCTGGAGGTTGTGTTATTGGGAAGTTAGTGGAGGTGATGTGGATGTGTTTCTGGAGGTTGTGTTATTGGGAAGTTAGTGGAGGTGATGAGGACGTGTTTCTGGAGGTTGTGTTATTGGGGAGTTAGTGGAGGTGATGAGGACGTGTTTCTGGAGGTTGTGTTATGGGGAAGTTAGTGGAGGTGAAGTGGTTCGATTTCTGGTGGTTCTGTAATTGAGGAGTTAGTGGAGGTGATGAGGATGTGTTTCTGGAGTTGGTGTTATTGGTAAGTTAGTGGAGTTGATGAGGATGTGTTCCTGCAGGTTGTATTGTTGGGAAGGTAGTGGAGGAAATGTGGATGTGTTTCTGGAGTTGGTGTTATTGGGAAGTTAGTGGAGGGGATCAGGATGGGTTTCTGGGGTTTGGGTCATTAGGAAGATGGTGGATGTAATGAGAATGGATTTCTCGAGGTTTTGTTATTGGGGAGTTAATGGAAGTGATTTGGATGTTTTTCTGGAGGTTGTGTTATTGGGACGTTAGTGGTGGTGATGAGGATGTGGTTCTGGTGGTTGTGTTATTGGGAAGTTAGTGGAGGTGATGAGGATGTGTTTCTGGAGGTTGTGTTATTGGCGAGTTAGTGGAGGTGATGAGGATGGGTTTCTGGAGGTTGTGTTATTGGGAAGTTAGTGGAGGTGATGAGGATGTGTTTCTGGAGGTTGTGTTATTGGGAAGTTAGTGGAGGTGATGAGGATGTGGTTCTGGAGGTTGTGATATTGGGAAGTTAGTGGAGGTGATGGGGATGTGTTTCTGGAGGCTGTGTTATTGCGAAGTTAGTGGAGGTGATGAGGACTTGTTTCTGGATGTTGTGTTATTGTGAAGTTAGTGGTGGTGATGTGAATATGTTAATGGAGGTTGTGTGATTGGGAGATTAATGGAGGTTATGAGGATGTGTTTCTGGGGATTATGTTATTGGGAGGTTAGTGGAGGTGATGAGGATGTGTTTCGGGAGGTTGTGTTATTGGGAAGTTAGTGGAGGTGATGTGGATGGGTATCTGAAGGTTCTATTATTGGGATGTTAGTGGAGCTGATGTGTTTCTGCAGGCTGTGTTATAGGGGTTAGTGGAGGTGATGAGGATGTGTTTCTGGAGGTTGTGTTATTGGGAAGTTATTGGAGGTGATGTGGATGTGTTTCTGGAGTTGGTGTTATTGGGAAGTTAGTGGAGGGGATCAGGATGGGTTTCTGGGGTTTGGGTCATTAGGAAGATGGTGGATGTAATGAGAATGGATGTCTCGAGGTTTTGTTATTGGGGAGTTAATGGAAGTGATGTGGATGTTTTTCTGGAGGTTGTGTTATTGGGACGTTCGTGGTGGTGATGAGGATGTGGTTCTGGTGGTTGTGTTATTGGGAAGTTAGTGGAGGTGATGAGGATGTGTTTCTGGAGGTTGTGTTATTGGGACGTTAGTGGAGGTGATGAGGATGTGGTTCTGGAGGTTGTGCTATTGGGAAGTTAGTTCGGTTGATGAGGATGTGTTTCTGGAAGTTGTGTTATTGGGAAGTTAGTGGATGTGATGTGAATGTGTTTCTGGCGGTTGTGTTATCGGGAAGTAAGTGGAGGTGATGTGAATGTGTTTCTGGCGGTTGTGTTATCGGGAAGTAAGTGGAGGTGATGTGAATGTGTTTCTGGAGGTTGTGTTATTGAGAAGTTAGTGGAGGTGATGTGAATGTCTTTCTGGAGGTTGTGTTATTGGGTTGTGGAGGTGATGAGGATGTGTTTCTGGAGGTTGTGTTATTGGGAAGTTAGTGGAGGTGATGTGAATGTGTTTCTGGCGGTTGTGTTATTGGGAAGTAAGTGGAGGTGATGTGAATGTGTTTCTGGCGGTTGTGTTATTGGGAAGTTAGTGGAGGTGATGAGGATGAGTTTCTGGAGGTTGTGTTATTGGGTTGTGGAGGTGATGAGGATGTATTTCTGGAGGTTGTGTTATTGGGAAGTTAGTGGAGGTGATGTGGATGTGTTTCTGGAGGTTGTGTTATTGGGAAGTTAGTGGAGGTGATGAGGATGTGTTTCTGGAGGTTGTGTTATTGGGAAGTTAGTGGAGGTGATGAGGATGTGTTTCTGGAGGTTGTGTTATTGGGGAGTTAGTGGAGGTGATGAGGATGTGTTTCTGGAGGTTGTGTTATTGGGAAGTTAGTGGAGGTGATGAGGATGTGTTTCTGGAGGTTGTGTTATTGGGACGTTAGTGGAGGTGATGAGGACGTGTTTCTGGAGGTTGTGTTACTGGGAAGTTAGTGGAGGTGATGAGGATGTGTTTCTGGAGGTTGTGTTACTGGGAAGTTAGTGGAGGTGATGAGGATGTGTTTCTGGAGGTTGTGTTATTGGGGAGTTAGTGTAGGTGATGAGGATGGGTTTCTGGAGGTTGTGTTATTGGGAAGTTAGTGGAGGTGATGAGGATGTGTTTCTGGAGGTTGTGTTATTGGGAAGTTAGTGGAGGTGATGAGGATGTGTTTCGGGAGGTTGTGTTATTGGGGAGTTAGTAGAGGTGATGAGGATGTGTTTCGGGAGGTTGTGTTATTGGTGAGTTAGTGGAGGTGATGGGGATGTGTTTCTGGAGGTTGTGTTATTGTGAAGTTAGTGGTGGTGATGTGAATATGTTAATGGAGGTTGTGTGATTGGGAGATTAATGGAGGTTATGAGGATGTGTTTCTGGGGATTATGTTATTGGGATGTTAGTGGAGGTGATGAGGATGTGTTTCGGGAGGTTGTGTTATTGGGAAGTTAGTGGAGGTGATGTGGATGGGTATCTGAAGGTTCTATTATTGGGATGTTAGTGGAGCTGATGTGTTTCTGCAGGCTGTGTTATAGGGGTTAGTGGAGGTGATGAGGATGTGTTTCTGGAGGTTGTGTTATTGGGAAGTTAGTGGAGGTGATGTGGATGTGTTTCTGGAGTTGGTGTTATTGGGAAGTTAGTGGAGGGGATCAGGATGGGTTTCTGGGGTTTGGGTCATTAGGAAGATGGTGGATGTAATGAGAATGGATTTCTCGAGGTTTTGTTATTGGGGAGTTAATGGAAGTGATGTGGATGTTTTTCTGGAGGTTGTGTTATTGGGACGTTCGTGGTGGTGATGAGGATGTGGTTCTGGTGGTTGTGTTATTGGGAAGTTAGTGGAGGTGATGAGGATGTGTTTCTGGAGGTTGTGTTATTGGGACGTTAGTGGAGGTGATGAGGATGTGATTCTGGAGGTTGTGCTATTGGGAAGTTAGTTCGGTTGATGAGGATGTGTTTCTGGAAGTTGTGTTATTGGGAAGTTAGTGGATGTGATGTGAATGTGTTTCTGGCGGTTGTGTTATCGGGAAGTAAGTGGAGGTGATGTGAATGTGTTTCTGGCGGTTGTGTTATCGGGAAGTAAGTGGAGGTGATGTGAATGTGTTTCTGGTGGTTGTGTTATTGGGAAGTTAGTGGAGGTGATGTGAATGTGTTTCTGGAGGTTGTGTTATTGGGACGTTAGTGGAGGTGATGAGGATGTGGTTCTGGAGGTTGTGCTATTGGGAAGTTAGTTCGGTTGATGAGGATGTGGTTCTGGTGGTTGTGTTATTGGGAAGTTAGTGGAGGTGATGAGGATGTGTTTCTGGAGGTTGTGTTATTGGGACGTTAGTGGAGGTGATGAGGATGTGTTTCTGGAAGTTGTGTTATTGGGAAGTTAGTGGATGTGATGTGAATGTGTTTCTGGCGGTTGTGTTATCGGGAAGTAAGTGGAGGTGATGTGAATGTCTTTCTGGAGGTTGTGTTATTGGGTTGTGGAGGTGATGAGGATGTGTTTCTGGAGGTTGTGTTATTGGGAAGTTAGTGGAGGTGATGTGAATGTGTTTCTGGCGGTTGTGTTATTGGGAAGTAAGTGGAGGTGATGTGGATGTGTTTCTGGAGGTTGTGTTATTGGGAAGTTAGTGGAGATGATGAGGATGTGTTTCTGGAGGTTGTGTTATTGGGTTGTGGAGGTGATGAGGATGTGTTTCTGGAGGTTGTGTTATTGGGACGTTAGTGGAGGTGATGAGGATGTGTTTCTGGAGGTTGTGTTATTGGGAAGTTAGTGGAGGTGATGAGGATGTGTTTCTGGAGGTTGTGTTATTGGGAAGTTAGTGGAGGTGTTGAGGATGTGTTTCTGGAGGTTGTGTTATTGGGAAGTTAGTGGAGATGATGAGGATGTGTTTCTGGAGGTTGTGTTATTGGGAAGTTATTGGAGGTGATGAGGATGTGTTTCTGGAGGTTGTGTTATTGGGAAGTTAGTGGAGGTGATGAGGATGTGTTTCTGGAGGTTGTGTTATTGGGAAGTTAGTGGAGGTGATGAGGATGTGTTTCAGGAAGTTGTGTTAGTGGGAAGTTAGTGGAGGTGATGAGGATGTGTTTCTGGTGTTTGTGTTATTGGGAAGTTAGTGGAGGTGATGAGGATGTGTTTCTGGAGGTTGTGTTATTGGGAAGTTAGTGGAGGTGATGAGGATGTGTATCTGGAGGTTGTGTTATTGGGAAGTCAGAGGAGGTGATGAGGATGTGTTTCTGCAGGCTGTGTTATAGGGAAGTTAGTGGAGGTGATGAGGATGTGTTTCTGGAGGTTGTGTTATTGGGAAGTTAGTGGAGGTGATGAGGATGTGTTTCTGGAGGTTGTGTTATTGGGACGTTAGTGGAGGTGATGAGGACGTGTTTCTGGAGGTTGTGTTATTGGGAGGTTAATGGAGGTGATGAGGATATGTTCCTGGAGGTTATGTTATTGGGAAGTTTGTGGAGGTGATGAGGATGTGGTTCTGGAGGTTGTGTTATTGGGACGTTAATGGAGGTGATGAGGATGTGTTTCTGCAGGTTGTGTTATTGGGAAGTTAGTGGAGGTGATGAGGATGTGTTCCTGGAGGTTATGTTATTGGGAAGTTAGTGGAGGTGATGAGGATGTGTTTCTGGAGTTGGTGTTATTGGGAAGTTAGTGGAGGTGATGAGGACGTGTTTCTGGAGGTTGTGTTATTGGGGCGTTAGTGGAGGTGATGTGGATGTGTTTCTGGAGGTTGTGTGATTGGGAAGTTAGTGGAGGTGATGAGGATGTGTTTCTGGAGGTTGTGTTATTGGGAAGTTAGTGGAGGTGATGAGGATGTGTACCTGGAGGTTGTGTTCTTGAGGAGTTAGTGGAGGTGATGAGGATGTGTTTCTGGTGGTTGTGTTATTGGGAGGTTAATGGAGGTGATGAGGATGTGTATCTGGAGGGTGTGTTCTTGAGGAGTTATTGGAGGTGAGGAGGTTGTGTTTCTGGAGGCTGTGTTATTGGAAAGTTAGTGGAGGTATTGAGGATGTGTTTCTGGTGGTTGTGATATTGGGAAGTTAGTGGAGGTGATGAGGATGTGTTCCTGGAGGTTATGTTATTGGGAAGTTAGTGGAGGTGATGAGGATGTGGTTCTGGAGGTTGTGTTATTGGGAAGTTAATGGAGGTGATGAGAATGTGTTTCTGGAGGTTGTGTGATTCGGAAGTTAGTGTAGATGATGTGGATGTGTTTCTGGAGGTTGTGTTATTGGGACGTTAGTGGAGGTGATGTGGATGTGTTTCTGGAGGTTGTGTGATTGGGAAGTTAGTGGAGGTGATGAGGGTGGGTTTCTGGAGGTTGTGTTCTTGAGGAGTTAGTGGAGATGATGAGGATGTGTTTCTGGAGGTTGTGTTATTGGGAAGTTAGTGGAGGTGATGGGATGTGTACCTGGAGGTTGTGTTCTTGAGGAGTTAGTGGAGGTGATGAGGATGTGTTTCTGGTGGTTGTGTTATCGGGAGGTTAATGGAGGTGATGAGGATGTGTATCTGGAGGGTGTGTTCTTGAGGAGTTATTAGAGGTGATGAGGTTGTGTTTCTGGAGGCTGTGTTATTGGAAAGTTAGTGGAGGTATTGAGGATGTGTTTCTGGTGGTTGTGATATTGGAAAGTTAGTGGAGTTGATGAGGATGTGTTTCTGGAGGTTGTGTTATTGGGAAGTTAGTGGAGGTGATGAGGACGTATTTCTGGAGGTTATGTTATTGGGAAGTTAGTGGAGGTGATGAGGTTGTGTTTCTGGAGGTTGTGTTATTGGGATGTTGTGGAGGTGATGTGGATGTGTTTCTGGAGGTTGTGTTATTGGGAAGTTAGTGGAGGTGATGAGGATGTGTTTCTGGAGGTTGTGTTATTGGGAAGTTAGTGGAGGTGATGAGGATGTGTTTCTGGAGGTTGTGTTATTGGGATGTTAGTGGAGGTGATGTGGATGGGTTTGTGTAAGTTGTGTTATTGGGAAGTTAGTGGAGGTGATGTGGATGTATTTCTGGAGTATGTGTTATTGTGAAGTTAGTGGAGGTGATGTGGATGTATTTCTGGATGTTGTGTTATTGGGAAGTTACTGGAGTTGATGAGGATGTGTTTCTGGGGTTTGTGTTACTGGGATGTTAGTGGAGGTGATGTGATGAGTTTCTGGAGGTTCTGTTATTGGGAAGTTAGTGGAGGTGATGAGGATGTGTTTCTGGAGTTTGTGTTATTGGGAAGTTAGTGGAGGTGATGAGGTTGTGTTTCTGGAGGTTGTGTTATTGGGGAGTTAGTGGAGGTGATGAGGATGTGTTTCGGGAGGTTGTCTTATTGATGAGTTAGTGGAGGTGATGGGGATGTGTTTCTGGAGGCTGTGTTATTGGGAAGTTAGTGGAGGTGATGGGGATGTGTTTCTGGAGGTTGTGTTATTGTGAAGTTTGTGGAGGTGATGGGAATGTGTTTCTGGAGGCTGTTTTATTGGGAAGTTAGTGGAGGTGGTGTGGATGGGTATCTGAAGGTTGTGTTATTGGGAAGTTAGTGGAGGTGATGTGGATGTGTTTCTGGAGGTTGTGTTATTGGGATGTTAGTGGAGGTGATGAGAATGGATTTCTGGAGGTTGTGTTCTTGAGGAGTTAGTGGAGGTGATGAGGATGTGTTTTTGGAGGCTGTGTTATTGGAATGTTAGTGGAGGTGAAGTGGATGTATTTCTGGAGGTTGTGTTATTGGGGAGTTAGTGGAGGTGATGAGGATGGGTTTCTGGAGGTTGTGTTATTGGGATGTTAGTAGAGGTGATGTGGATGTATTTCTGGAGGTTGTGTTATTGGGGAGTTAGTGGAGGTGATGTGGATGTGTATCTGGAGGTTGTGTTATTGGGGAGTTAGTAGAGGTGATGTGTATGTGTTTCTGGAGGTTGTGTTATTGGGAAGTTAGTTGGGTTGATGTGGATGTGTTTCTGGAGGATGTGTTATTGGGAAGTTAGTGGAGGTGATGAGGATGTGTTTCTGGAGGTTGTGTTATTGGGATGTTAGTGGAGGTGATGTGGATGAGTTTGTGTAGGTTGTGTTATTGGGAAGTTAGTGGAGGTGATGTGGATGTATTTCTGGAGCTTGTGTTATTGTGAAGTTAGTGGAGGTGATGAGGATGTGTTTCTGGAGGTTGTGTTATTGGGAAGTTTGTGGAGATGATGTGGATGTATTTCTGGAGGTTGTGTTATTGTGAAGTTAGTGGAGGTGATGTGGATGTGTTTCTGGAGGCTGCGTTATTGGGAAGTTAGTTGGGTTGATGAGGATGTGTTTCTGGGGTTTGTGTTACTGGGAAGTTAGTAGAGGAGATGTGGATGTGTTTCTGGAGGATGTGTTATTGGGAGATTAATGGAGGTGATGAGGATGTGTTTCGGAAGGTTGTGTTATTGGGAAGTTAGTGGAGGTGATGTGGATGTATTTCTGGAGGTTGTGTTATTGTGAAGTTAGTGGAGGTGATGAGGACGTGTTTCTGGTGGTTGTGTTATTGGGAAGTTAGTGGAGGTGATGAGGATGTGTTTCTGGAGGTTGTGTGATTGGGAAGTTAGTGGAGGTGATGAGGATGTGTTTCTGGAGGTTGTGTTTTGGGAAGTTAGTGGAGGTGATGTGGATGTGTTTCTGGAGGTCGTGTTATTGTGAAGTTAGTGGAGGTGATGTGGATGTGGTTCTGGTGGTTGTGTTATTGGGAAGTTAGTGGAGGTGATGTGGATGGGTATCTGAAGGTTCTATTATTGGGATGTTAGTGGAGCTGATGTGTTTCTGCAGGCTGTGTTATATGGGTTAGTGGAGGTGATGAGGATGTGTTTCTGGAGATTGTGTTATTGGGAAGTTAGTGGAGGTGATGTGGATGTGTTTCTGGAGGTTGTGTTATTGGGAAGTTAGAGGAGGTGATGACAATGGATTTCTGGAGGTTGTGTTCTTGAGGAGTAAGTGGAGGTGATGAGGATGTGTTTCTGGTGGTTGTGTTATTGGGAGATTAATGGAGGTGATGAGGATGTGTATCTGGAGGGTGTGTTCTTGAGGAGTTAGTGGAGGTGATGAGGATGTGTTTCTGGAGGCTGTGTTATTGGAATGTTAGTGGAGGTGATGTGGATGTGTTTCTGGAGGTTGTGTTATTGCAAAGTTAGTGGAGGTGATGAGGATGTGGTTCTGGAGGTTGTGTTATTGGGAAGTTAGTGGAGGTGATGAAGATGTGTTTCTGGAGGTTGTGTTATTGGGGAGTTAGTGGAGGTGATGTGAATGTGTTTCTGGAGGTTGTGTTATTGGGAAGTTATTGGAGGTGATGAGGACGTGTTTCTGGAGGTTGTTTTATTGGGAAGTTATTGGAGGTGATGAGGATGTGTTTCTGGTGGTTGTGTTATAGGGAAGGTAGTGGAGGTGATGAGGATGTGTTTCTGGAGGTTGTGTTATTGGGAAGTTAGTGGAGGTGATGAGGATGTGTTTCTGGAGGTTGTGTTATTGGAAAGTTAGTGGAGGTGATGAGGACGTGTTTCTGGAGGTTGTGTTATTGGGAGGTTAATGGAGGTGATGAGGACGTGTTTCTGGAGGTTGTGTGATTGGGAGATTAATGGAGGTTATGAGGATGTGTTTCTAGGGATTATGTTATTGGGAAGTTAGTGGAGGTGATGAGGACGTGTTTCTGGAGGTTATGTTATTGGGACGTTAGTGGAGATGATGAGGTTGTGTTTCTGGAGGTTGTGTTATAGGGAAGTTAGTGGAGGTGATGTGAATGTGTTTCTGGAGGTTGTGTTATTGGAAAGTTAGTGGAGGTGATGAGGATGTGTTTCTGGAGGTTGTGTTATTGGGATGTTGTGGAGCTGATGTGGATGTGTTGCTGGAGGTTGTGTTTTGGGGATGTTAGTGGAGGTGATGTGGATGGGTTTCTGGAGGTTGTGTTATTGGGAAGTTAGTGGAGGTGTTGAGGATTTGGATCGGGTGGCTGTGTTATAGGGAAGTTAGTGGAGGTGATGTGGATGTATTTCTGGAGGTTGTGTTATTGGGAAGTTCGTGGAGGTGATGAGGATGTGTTTCTGGAGGTTGTGTTATTGGGACGTTAGTGGAGGTGATGAGGATGTGTTTCTGGAGGTTGTGTTATTGGGGAGTTAGTGGAGGTGATGAGGATGGGTTTCTGGAGGTTGTGTTATTGGGATGTTAGTAGAGGTGATGTGGATGTATTTCTGGAGGTTGTGTTATTGGGGAGTTAGTGGAGGTGATGTGGATGTGTATCTGGAGGTTGTGTTATTGGGGAGTTAGTAGAGGTGATGTGTATGTGTTTCTGGAGGTTGTGTTATTGGGAAGTTAGTTGGGTTGATGTGGATGTGTTTCTGGAGGATGTGTTATTGGGAAGTTAGTGGAGGTGATGAGGATGTGTTTCTGGAGGTTGTGTTATTGGGACGTTAGTGGAGGTGATGAGGATGGGTTTCTGGTGGTTGTGTTATTGGGAAGTTAGTGGAGGAGATGAGGACGTGTTTCTGGAGGTTGTGTTATTGGGAGGTTAGTGGAGGTGATGAGGATGTGTTTCTGGAGGTTGTGTTATTGGGACGTTAGTGGAGGTGATGAGGATGGGTTTCTGGAGGTTGTGTTATTGGGACGTTAGTGGAGGTGATGAGGATGTGTTTCTGGAGGTTGTGTTATTGGGAAGTTAGTGGAGGTGATGAGGATGTGGTTCTGCTGGTTGTGTTATTGGGAAGTTAGTGGAGGTGATGTGGATGTGGTTCTGGAGGTTGTGTTATTGGGGAGTTAGTGGAGGTGATGAGGATGTGTTTCTGGAGGTTGTGTTATTGGGAGGTTAGTGGAGGTGATGTGGATGTGTTTCTGGAGGTTGTGTTATTGTGAAGTTAGTGAAGGTGATGAGGATGTGGTTCTGGAGGTTGTGTTTTGGGAAGTTAGTGGAGGTGATGAGGATGTATTTCTGGAGGTTGTGTTATTGTGAAGTTAGTGGAGGTGATGAGGATGTGGTTCTGGAGGTTGTGTTATTGTGAAGTTAGTGGTGGTGATGAGGATGTGTTTCTGGAGGTTGTGATATTGGGAAGTTAGTGGAGGTGATGTGGATGTGGTTCTGTAGGTTGTGTTATTGTGAAGTTAGTGGAGGTGATGAGGATGTGGTTCTGGAGGTTGTGTTATTGTGAAGTTAGTGGAGGTGATGAGGATGTGGTTCTGGAGGTTGTGTTATTGTGAAGTTAGTGGAGGTGATGAGGATGTGGTTCTGGAGGTTGTGTTTTGGGAAGTTAGTGGAGGTGATGAGGATGTATTTCTGGAGGTTGTGTTATTGTGAAGTTAGTGGAGGTGATGAGGATGTGGTTCTGGAGGTTGTGTTATTGTGAAGTTAGTGGAGGTGATGAGGATGTGGTTCTGGAGGTTGTGTTTTGGGAAGTTAGTGGAGGTGATGTGGATGTGTTTCTGGAGGTTGTGTTATTCTGAAGTTAGTGGAGGTGATGTGGATGTTGTTCTGGTTGTTGTGTTATTGGGAAGTTAGTGGAGGTGATGTGGATGTGTTTCTGGAGGTTGTGTTAATTGGAGGTTAGTGGAGGTGATGTGGATGGGTATCTGCAGGTTCTATTATTGGGATGTTAGTGGAGCTGATGTGTTTCTGCAGGCTGTGTTATAGGGGTTAGTGGAGGTGATGAGGATGTGTTTCTGGAGGTTGTGTTATAGGGAAGTTAGTGGAGGTGATGAGGATGTGTTTCTGGATGTTGTGTTCTTGAGGAGTTAGTGGAGGTGATGAGGATGTGTTTCTGGGGATTATGTTATTGGGAGGTTAGTGGAGGTGATGAGGATGTGTTTCGGGAGGTTGTGTTATTGGGAAGTTAGTGGAGGTGATGAGGATGTGTTTCTGGAGGTTGTGTTATTGGGATGTTAGTGGAGGTGATGTGGATGAGTTTGTGTAGGTTGTGTTATTGGGAAGTTAGTGGAGGTGATGTGGATGTATTTCTGGAGCTTGTGTTATTGTGAAGTTAGTGGAGGTGATGAGGATGTGTTTCTGGAGGTTGTGTTATTGGGAAGTTTGTGGAGATGATGTGGATGTATTTCTGGAGGTTGTGTTATTGTGAAGTTAGTGGAGGTGATGTGGATGTGTTTCTGGAGGCTGTGTTATTGGGAAGTTAGTTGGGTTGATGAGGATGTGTTTCTGGGGTTTGTGTTACTGGGAAGTTAGTAGAGGAGATGTGGATGTGTTTCTGGAGGATGTGTTATTGGGAGGTTAATGGAGGTGATGAGGATGTGTTTCGGAAGGTTGTGTTATTGGGAAGTTAGTGGAGGTGATGTGGATGTATTTCTGGAGGTTGTGTTATTGTGAAGTTAGTGGAGGTGATGAGGATGTGGTTCTGGAGGTTGTGTTATTGGGAAGTTAGTGGAGGTGATGAGGACGTGTTTCTGGTGGTTGTGTTATTGGGAAGTTAGTGGAGGTGATGAGGATGTGTTTCTGGAGGTTGTGTGATTGGGAAGTTAGTGGAGGTGATGAGGATGTGTTTCTGGAGGTTGTGTTTTGGGAAGTTAGTGGAGGTGATGTGGATGTGTTTCTGGAGGTCGTGTTATTGTGAAGTTAGTGGAGGTGATGTGGATGTGGTTCTGGTGGTTGTGTTATTGGGAAGTTAGTGGAGGTGATGTGGATGGGTATCTGAAGGTTCTATTATAGGGATGTTAGTGGAGCTGATGTGTTTCTGCAGGCTGTGTTATAGGGGTTAGTGGAGGTGATGAGGATGTGTTTCTGGAGATTGTGTTATTGGGAAGTTAGTGGAGGTGATGAGGATGTGTTTCTGGAGGTTGTGTTATAGGGAGGTTAGTGGAGGTGATGAGGATGTGGTTCTGGAGGTTGTGTTTTGGGAAGTTAGTGGAGGTGATGTGGATGTGTTTCTGGAGGTTGTGTTATTGTGAAGTTAGTGGAGGTGATGTGGATGTGGTTCTGGTTGTTGTGTTATTGGGAAGTTAGTGGAGGTGATGTGGATGTGTTTCTGGAGGTTGTGTTAATTGGAGGTTAGTGGAGGTGATGTGGATGGGTATCTGAAGGTTCTATTATTGTGATGTTAGTGGAGCTGATGTGTTTCTGCAGGCTGTGTTATAGGGAAGTTAGTGGAGGTGATGAGGATGTGTTTCTGGATGTTGTGTTCTTGAGGAGTTAGTGGAGGTGATGAGGATGTGTTTCTGGGGATTATGTTATTGGGAGGTTAGTGGAGGTGATGAGGATGTGTTTCGGGAGGTTGTGTTATTGGGAAGTTAGTGGAGGTGATGAGGATGTGTTTCTGGAGGTTGTGTTATTGGGATGTTAGTGGAGGTGATGTGGATGAGTTTGTGTAGGTTGTGTTATTGGGAAGTTAGTGGAGGTGATGTGGATGTATTTCTGGAGCTTGTGTTATTGTGAAGTTAGTGGAGGTGATGAGGATGTGTTTCTGGAGGTTGTGTTATTGGGAAGTTTGTGGAGATGATGTGGATGTATTTCTGGAGGTTGTGTTATTGTGAAGTTAGTGGAGGTGATGTGGATGTGTTTCTGGAGGCTGTGTTATTGGGAAGTTAGTTGGGTTGATGAGGATGTGTTTCTGGGGTTTGTGTTACTGGGAAGTTAGTAGAGGAGATGTGGATGTGTTTCTGGAGGATGTGTTATTGGGAGGTTAATGGAGGTGATGAGGATGTGTTTCGGAAGGTTGTGTTATTGGGAAGTTAGTGGAGGTGATGTGGATGTATTTCTGGAGGTTGTGTTATTGTGAAGTTAGTGGAGGTGATGAGGATGTGGTTCTGGAGGTTGTGTTATTGGGAAGTTAGTGGAGGTGATGAGGACGTGTTTCTGGTGGTTGTGTTATTGGGAAGTTAGTGGAGGTGATGAGGATGTGTTTCTGGAGGTTGTGTAATTGGGAAGTTAGTGGAGGTGATGAGGATGTGTTTCTGGAGGTTGTGTTTTGGGAAGTTAGTGGAGGTGATGTGGATGTGTTTCTGGAGGTCGTGTTATTGTGAAGTTAGTGGAGGTGATGTGGATGTGGTTCTGGTGGTTGTGTTATTGGGAAGTTAGTGGAGGTGATGTGGATGGGTATCTGAAGGTTCTATTATTGGGATGTTAGTGGAGCTGATGTGTTTCTGCAGGCTGTGTTATATGGGTTAGTGGAGGTGATGAGGATGTGTTTCTGGAGATTGTGTTATTGGGAAGTTAGTGGAGGTGATGTGGATGTGTTTCTGGAGGTTGTGTTATTGGGAAGTTAGAGGAGGTGATGACAATGGATTTCTGGAGGTTGTGTTCTTGAGGAGTAAGTGGAGGTGATGAGGATGTGTTTCTGGTGGTTGTGTTATTGGGAGATTAATGGAGGTGATGAGGATGTGTATCTGGAGGGTGTGTTCTTGAGGAGTTAGTGGAGGTGATGAGGATGTGTTTCTGGAGGCTGTGTTATTGGAATGTTAGTGGAGGTGATGTGGATGTGTTTCTGGAGGTTGTGTTATTGCAAAGTTAGTGGAGGTGATGAGGATGTGGTTCTGGAGGTTGTGTTATTGGGAAGTTAGTGGAGGTGATGAAGATGTGTTTCTGGAGGTTGTGTTATTGGGGAGTTAGTGGAGGTGATGTGAATGTGTTTCTGGAGGTTGTGTTATTGGGAAGTTATTGGAGGTGATGAGGACGTGTTTCTGGAGGTTGTTTTATTGGGAAGTTATTGGAGGTGATGAGGATGTGTTTCTGGTGGTTGTGTTATAGGGAAGGTAGTGGAGGTGATGAGGATGTGTTTCTGGAGGTTGTGTTATTGGGAAGTTAGTGGAGGTGATGAGGATGTGTTTCTGGAGGTTGTGTTATTGGAAAGTTAGTGGAGGTGATGAGGACGTGTTTCTGGAGGTTGTGTTATTGGGAGGTTAATGGAGGTGATGAGGACGTGTTTCTGGAGGTTGTGTGATTGGGAGATTAATGGAGGTTATGAGGATGTGTTTCTAGGGATTATGTTATTGGGAAGTTAGTGGAGGTGATGAGGACGTGTTTCTGGAGGTTATGTTCTTGGGACGTTAGTGGAGATGATGAGGTTGTGTTTCTGGAGGTTGTGTTATAGGGAAGTTAGTGGAGGTGATGTGAATGTGTTTCTGGAGGTTGTGTTATTGGAAAGTTAGTGGAGGTGATGAGGATGTGTTTCTGGAGGTTGTGTTATTGGGATGTTGTGGAGCTGATGTGGATGTGTTGCTGGAGGTTGTGTTTTTGGGATGTTAGTGGAGGTGATGTGGATGGGTTTCTGGAGGTTGTGTTATTGGGAAGTTAGTGGAGGTGTTGAGGATTTGGATCGGGTGGCTGTGTTATAGGGAAGTTAGTGGAGGTGATGTGGATGTATTTCTGGAGGTTGTGTTATTGGGAAGTTCGTGGAGGTGATGAGGATGTGTTTCTGGAGGTTGTGTTATTGGGACGTTAGTGGAGGTGATGAGGATGTGTTTCTGGAGGTTGTGTTATTGGGGAGTTAGTGGAGGTGATGAGGATGGGTTTCTGGAGGTTGTGTTATTGGGAAGTTAGTGGAGGTGATGAGGATGTGTTTCTGTAGGTTGTGTAATTGGGGAGTTAGTGGAGGTGATGAGGATGTGTTTCGGGAGGTTGTGTTATTGGTGAGTTAGTGGAGGTGATGGGGATGTGTTTCTGGAGGCTGTGTTATTGGGAAGTTAGTGGAGGTGATGTGGATGGGTATCTGAAGGTTCTATTATTGGGATGTTAGTGGAGCTGATGTGTTTCTGCAGTCTGTGTTATAGGGGTTAGTGGAGGTGATGGAGATGTGTTTCTGGAGGTTGTGTTATTGGGAAGTTAGTGGAGGTGATGTGGATGTGTTTCTGGAGGTTGTGTTATTGGGATGTTAGAGGAGGTGATGAGAATGGATTTCTGGAGGTTGTGTTCTTGAGGAGTTAGTGGAGGTGATGAGGATGTGTTTTTGGAGGCTGTGTTATTGGAATGTTAGTGGAGGTGATGTGGATGTATTTCTGCAGGTTGTGTTATTGGGAAGTTAGTGGAGGTGATGAGGACGTGTTTCTGGAGGTTGTGTTATTGTGAAGTTAGTGGTGGTGATGTGAATATGTTAATGGAGGTTGTGTGATTGGGAGATTAATGGAGGTTATGAGGATGTGTTTCTGGGGATTATGTTATTGGGAGGTTAGTGGAGGTGATGAGGATGTGTTTCTGGAGGTTGTTTTATTGGGAAGTTAGTGGAGGTGATGAGGATGTGTTTCTGGAGGTTGTGTTATTGGGAAGTTAGTGGAGGTGATGAGGACGTGTTTATGGAGGTTGTGTTATTGTGAGGTTAGTGGTGGTGATGAGGATGTGGTTCTGGTGGTTGTGTTATTGTGAAGTTAGTGGAGGTGATGAGGACGTGTTTCTGGTGGTAGTGCTATTGGGAAGTTAGTGGAGGTGATGTGAATATGTTAATGGAGGTTGTGTGATTGGGAGATTAATGGAGGTTATGAGGATGTGTTTCTGGGGATTATGTTATTGTGATGTTAGTGGAGGAGATGAGGACGTGTTTCTGGAGGTTGTGTTATTGTGAGGTTAGTGGTGGTGATGAGGATGTGTTTCTGGTGGTTGTGCTATTGGGAAGTTAGTGGAGGTGATGTGAATATGTTAATGGAGGTTGTGTGATTGGGAGATTAATGGAGGTTATGAGGATGTGTTTCTGGGGATTATGTTATTGGGAAGTTAGTGGAGGTGATGAGGACGTGTTTCTGGAGGTTGTGTTATTGGGAAGTTAGTGGAGGTGATGAGGTTGTGTTTCTGGAGGTTGTGTTATTGGGAAGTTAGTGGAGGTGATGTGAATGTGTTTCTGGAGGTTGTGTTATTGGAAAGTTAGTGGAGGTGATGAGGATGTGTTTCTGGAGGTTGTGTTATTGGGATGTTGTGGAGGTGATGTGGATGTGTTGCTGGAGGTTGTGTTTTTGGGATGTTAGTGGAGGTGATGTGGATGGGTTTCTGGAGGTTGTGTTATTGGGAAGTTAGTGGAGGTGTTGAGCATGTGGTTCTGGAGGTTGTGTTTTGAGAAGTTAGTGGAGGTGATGTGATGTGTTTCTGCAGGCTGTGTTATAGGGAAGTTAGTGGAGGTGATGTGGATGTATTTCTGGAGGTTGTGTTATTGGGAAGTTAGTGGAGGTGATGAGGATGTGTTTCTGGAGGTTGTGTTACTGGGAAGTTAGTGGAGGTGATGAGGATGTGTTTCTGGAGGTTGTGTTATTGGGAAGTTAGTGGAGGTGATGAGGATGTGTTTCTGGAGGTTGTGTTATTGGGAAGTTAGTGGAGGTGATGAGGATGTGTTTCTGGAGGTTGTGTTATTGGGAAGTTAGTGGAGGTGATGAGGATGTGTTTCTGTAGGTTGTGTTATTGGGGAGTTAGTGGAGGTGATGAGGATGTGTTTCGGGAGGTTGTGTTATTGGGAAGTTAGTGGAGGTGATGAGGATGTGTTTCTGGAGGCTGTGTTATTGGGAAGTTAGTGGAGGTGATGTGGATGGGTATCTGAAGGTTCTATTATTGGGATGTTAGTGGAGCTGATGTGTTTCTGCAGGCTGTGTTATAGGGGTTAGTGGAGGTGATGAAGATGTGTTTCTGGAGGTTGTGTTATTGGGAAGTTAGTGGAGGTGATGAGGATGTGTTTATGGAGGTTGTGTTATTGGGAAGTTAGTGGAGGTGATGTGGATGTGTTTCTGGAGGTTGTGTTATTGGGATGTTAGAGGAGGTGATGAGAATGGATTTCTGGAGGTTGTGTTCTTGAGGAGTTAGTGGAGGTGATGAGGATGTGTTTTTGGAGGCTGTGTTATTGGAATGTTAGTGGAGGTGATGTGGATGTATTTCTGGAGGTTGTGTTATTGGGAAGTTAGTGGAGGTGATGAGGACGTGTTTCTGGAGGTTGTGTTATTTTGAAGTTAGTGGTGGTGATGTTAATATGTTAATGGAGGTTGTGTGATTGGGAGATTAATGGAGGTTATGAGGATGTGTTTCTGGGGATTATGTTATTGGGAGGTTAGTGGAGGTGATGAGGATGTGTTTCTGGAGGTTGTGTTATTGGGAAGTTAGTGGAGGTGATGAGGACGTGTTTCTGAAGGTTGTGTTATTGTGAAGTTAGTGGAGGTGATGAGGACGTGTTTCTGCTGGTTGTGCTATTGGGAAGTTAGTGGAGGTGATGTGAATATGTTAATGGAGGTTGTGTGATTGGGAGATTAATGGAGGTTATGAGGATGTGTTTCTGGGGATTATGTTATTGTGATGTTAGTGGAGGTGATGAGGATGTATTTCTGGAGGTTGTGTTATTGGGAAGTTAGTGGAGGTGATGAGGATGTGTTTCGGGAGGTTGTTTTATTGGGAAGTCAGTGGAGGTGATGAGGATGTGTTTCTGGAGTTTGTGTTATTGGGAAGTTAGTGGAGGTGATGTGTATGTATTTCTGGAGGTTGTGTTATTGGGAAGTTAGTGGAGGTGATGAGGATGTGTACCTGGAGGTTGTGTTCTTGAGGAGTTAGTGGAGGTGATGAGGATGTGTTTCTGGTGGTTGTGTTATTGGGAGGTTAATGGAGGTGATGAGGATGTGTATCTGGAGGGTGTGTTCTTGAGGAGTAAGTGGAGGTGATGAGGATGTGTTTCTGGAGGTTGTGTTATTGGGAAGTTAGTGGAGGTGATGTGGATGTGTTTCTGGAGGCTGTGTTATTGGAAAGTGAGTGGAGGTGATGAGGACGTGTTTCTGAGGTTATGTTATTGGGAAGTTAGTCGAGGTGATGAGGTTGTGTTTCTGGAGGTTGTGTTATTGGGATGTTGTGGATCTGATGTGGATGTGTTTCTGCAGGCTGTGTTATAGGGAAGTTAGTGGAGGTGATGTGGATGTATTTCTGGAGGCTGTGTTATTGGAAAGTTAGTGGAGGTGATGAGGACGTGTTTCTGAGGTTATGTTATTGGGAAGTTAGTGGAGGTGATGAGGTTGTGTTTCTGGAGGTTGTGTTATTGGGATGTTGTGGAGCTGATGTGGATGTGTTTCTGCAGGCTGTGTTATAGGGAAGTTAGTGGAGGTGATGTGGATGTATTTCTGGAGGTTGTGTTATTGGGAAGTTAGTGGAGGTGATGAGGATGTGTACCTGGAGGTTGTGTTCTTGAGGAGTTAGTGGAGGTGATGAGGATGTGTTTCTGGTGGTTGTGTTATTGGGAGGTTAATGGAGGTGATGAGGATGTGTATCTGGTAGGTGTGTTCTTGAGGAGTTAGTGGAGGTGATGAGGATGTGTTTCTGGAGGTTGTGTTATTGGGAAGTTAGTGGAGGTGATGTGGATGTGTTTCTGGAGGCTGTGTTATTGGAAAGTTAGTGGAGGTGATGAGGACGTGTTTCTGGAGGTTATGTTATTGGGAAGTTAGTGGAGGTGATGAGGTTGTGTTTCTGGAGGTTGTGTTATTGGGATGTTGTGGAGCTGATGTGGATGTGTTTCTGCAGGCTGTGTTATAGGGAAGTTAGTGGAGGTGATGTGGATGTATTTCTGGAGGTTGTGTTATTGTGAAGTTAGTGGAGGTGATGAGGATGTGTTTCTGGAGGTTGTGTTCTTGGGATGTTAGTGGAGGTGATGTGGATGGGTTTGTGTAAGTTGTGTTATTGGGTAGTTAGTGGAGGTGATGTGGATGTATTTCTGGAGTACGTGTTATTGTGAAGTTAGTGGAGGTGATGAGGATGTGGTTCTGGAGGTTGTGATGTTGGAAAGTTAGTGGAGGTGATGAGGATGTGTATCTGGAGGTTGTGTTCTTGAGGAGTTAGTGGAGGTGATGAGGATGTGTTTCAGGTGGTTGTGTTGTTGGGAGGTTAATGGAGGTAATGAGGATGTGTATCTGGAGGGTGTGTTCTTGAGGAGTTAGTGGAGGTGATGAGGATGTGTTTCTGGTGGTTGTGTTATTGGAAAGTTAGTGGAGGTGATGAGGATGTGATTCTGGAGGTTGTGTTATTGGGAAGTTAGTGGAGGTGATGAGGATGTGTTCTGGAGGCTGTGTTATTGGAAAGTTAGTAAAGGTGATGAGGATGTGTTTCTGGAGGTTGTGTTATTGGGAAGTCAGTGGAGGTGATGAGGATGTGTTTCGGGAGGTTGTGTTATTGGGAAGTTAGTGGAGGTGATGAGGATGTGTTTCTGGAGGTTGTGTTATTGGGAAGCTAGTGGAGGTGATGAGGATGTGTTTCAGGAGGTTGTGTTATTGGGAAGTTAGTGGAGGTGATGAGGATGTGTTTCTGGAGGTTGTGTTATTGGGAAGTTAGTGAAGGTGATGTGGATGAGTTTCTGGAGGTTGTGTTATTGGGAAGTTATTGGAGGTGATGAGGATGTGTTTCTGGAGGTTGTGTTATTGGGAAGTTATTGGAGGTGATGAGGATGTGTTTCTGGAGGTTGTGATATTGGGAAGTTAGTGGAGGTGATGAGGACGTGTTTCTGGAGGTTGTTTTATTGGGAAGTTATTGGAGGTGATGAGGATGTGTTTCTGGAGGTTGTGTTCTTGGGATGTTAGTGGAGGTGATGTGGATGGGTTTGTGTAAGTTGTGTTATTGGGTAGTTAGTGGAGGTGATGTGGATGTATTTCTGGAGTACGTGTTATTGTGAAGTTAGTGGAGGTGATGAGGATGTGGTTCTGGAGGTTGTGATGTTGGAAAGTTAGTGGAGGTGATGAGGATGTGTATCTGGAGGTTGTGTTCTTGAGGAGTTAGTGGAGGTGATGAGGATGTGTTTCAGGTGGTTGTGTTGTTGGGAGGTTAATGGAGGTAATGAGGATGTGTATCTGGAGGGTGTGTTCTTGAGGAGTTAGTGGAGGTGATGAGGATGTGTTTCTGGTGGTTGTGTTATTGGAAAGTTAGTGGAGGTGATGAGGATGTGATTCTGGAGGTTGTGTTATTGGGAAGTTAGTGGAGGTGATGAGGATGTGTTCTGGAGGCTGTGTTATTGGAAAGTTAGTAAAGTTGATGAGGATGTGTTTCTGGAGGTTGTGTTATTGGGAAGTCAGTGGAGGTGATGAGGATGTGTTTCGGGAGGTTGTGTTATTGGGAAGTTAGTGGAGGTGATGAGGATGTGTTTCTGGAGGTTGTGTTATTGGGAAGCTAGTGGAGGTGATGAGGATGTGTTTCAGGAGGTTGTGTTATTGGGAAGTTAGTGGAGGTGATGAGGATGTGTTTCTGGAGGTTGTGTTATTGGGAAGTTAGTGAAGGTGATGTGGATGAGTTTCTGGAGGTTGTGTTATTGGGAAGTTATTGGAGGTGATGAGGATGTGTTTCTGGAGGTTGTGTTATTGGGAAGTTATTGGAGGTGATGAGGATGTGTTTCTGGAGGTTGTGATATTGGGAAGTTAGTGGAGGTGATGAGGACGTGTTTCTGGAGGTTGTTTTATTGGGAAGTTATTGGAGGTGATGAGGATGTGTATTTGGAGGTTGTGTTCTTGAGGAGTTAGTGGAGGTGATGAGGACGTGTTTCTGGAGGTTGTGTTATTGGGAGGTTAGTGGAGGTGATGAGGATGTGTTTCTCGAGGTTATGTTATTGGGGAGTTAGTGGAGGTGTTGAGGATGTGTTTCTGGAGATTGTGTTATTGGAAAGTTAGTGGAGGTGATGAGGATGTGTTTCTGGAGGTTGTGTTATTTGGAGGTTAATGGAGGTGATGAGGATGTGTATCTGGAGGGTGTGTTCTTGAGGAGTTAGTGGAGGTGATGAGGATGTGTATCTGGAGGTTGTGTTCTTGAGGAGTTTGTGGAGGTGATGAGGATGTGTTTCTGGGGATTATTTTATTGGGAGGTTAGTGGAGGTGATGAGGATGTGTTTCTGGAGGTTGTGTTATTGGGATGTGAGTGGAGGTGATGTGGATGAGTTTGTGTAGGTTGTGTTATTGGGAAGTTAGTGGAGGTGATGTGGATGTATTTCTGGAGCTTGTGTTATTGTGAAGTTAGTGGAGGTGATGTGTATGTGTTCCTGGAGGTTGTGTTATTGGGAAGTTAGTGGAGATGATGTGGATGTATTTCTGGAGGTTGTGTTATTGTGAAGTTAGTGGAGGTGATGTGGATGTGTTTCTGGAGGTTGTGTTATTGGGAAGTTAGTTGGGTTGATGAGGATGTGTTTCTGGGGTTTGTGTTACTGGGAAGTTAGTGGAGGTGATGTGGATGTGTTTCTGGAGGATGTGTTATTGGGAGGTTAATGGAGGTGATGAGGATGTGTTTCAGAAGGTTGTCCTATTGGGAAGTTAGTGGAGGTGATGTGGATGTATTTCTGGAGGTTGTGTTATTGTGAAGTTAGTGGAGGTGATGAGGATGTGGTTCTGGAGGTTGTGTTTTGCGAAGTTAGTGGAGGTGATGTGGATGGGTATCTGAAGGTTCTATTATTGGGATGTTAATGGAGCTGATGTGTTTCTGCAGGCTGTGTTATAGGGAAGTTAGTGGAGGTGATGAGGATGTGTTTCTGCAGGCTGTGTTATAGGGAAGTTAGTGGAGGTGATGAGGATGTGTTTCTGGAGGTTGTGTTATTGGGAAGTTAGTGGAGGTGATGAGGATGTGTTTCTGGAGGTTGTGTTATTGGGAAGTTAGTGGAGGTGATGAGGATGTGTTTCTGGAGGTTGTGTTATTGGGAAGTTAGTGGAGGTGATGAGGATGTGTATTTGGAGGTTGTGTTCTTGAGGAGTTAGTGGAGGTGATGAGGATGTGTTTCTGGTGGTTGTGTTATTGGGAGGTTAATGGAGGTGATGAGGATGTGTATCTGGAGGGTGTGTTCTTGAGGAGTTAGTGGAGGTGATGAGGATGTGTATCTGGAGGTTGTGTTCTTGAGGAGTTAGTGGAGGTGATGAGGATGTGTTTCTGGGGATTATGTTATTGGGAAGTTAGTGGTGGTGATGAGGATGTGGTTCTGGAGGTTGTGTTATTGGGAGGTTAGTGGAGGTGATGAGGATGTGTTTCGGGAGGTTGTGTTATTGGGAAGTTAGTCGAGGTGATGAGGATATGTTTCTGGAGGTGGTGTTATTGGGATGTTAGTGGAGGTGATGTGGGTGTATTTCTGGAGCTTGTGTTATTGTGAAGTTAGTGGAGGTGATGAGGATGTGTTTCTGGATGTTGTGTTATTGGGAAGTTAGTGGAGATGATGTGGATGTATTTCTGGAGGTTGTGTTATTGTGAAGTTAGTGGAGGTGATGTAGATGTGTTTCTGGAGGTTGTGTTATTGGGAAGTTAGTTGGGTTGATGAGGATGTGTTTCTGGGGTTTGTGTTACTGCGAAGTTAGTAGAGGTGATGTGGATGTGTTTCTGGAGGATGTGTTATTGGGAGGTTAATGGAGGTGATGAGGATGTGTTTCGGAAGGTTGTGTTATTGGGAAGTTAGTGGAGGTGATGTGGATGTGTTTCTGGAGATTGTGTTATTGTGAAGTTATTGGAGGTGATGTGGATGTGGTTCTGGTGGTTGTGTTATTGGGAAGTTAGTGGAGGTGATGTGGATGGGTATCTGAAGGTTGTATTATTGGGATGTTAGTGGAGCTGATGTGTTTCTGCAGGCTGTGTTATAGGGGTTAGTGGAGGTGATGAGGATGTGTTTCTGGAGGTTGTGTTATTGGGAAGTTAGTGGAGGTGATGAGGATGTGTTTCTGGAGGTTGTGTTATTGTGAAGTTAGTGGAGGTGATGTGTATGTGTTCCTGGAGGTTGTGTTATTGGGAAGTTAGTGGAGATGATGTGGATGTATTTCTGGAGGTTGTGTTATTGTGAAGTTAGTGGAGGTGATGTGGATGTGTTTCTGGAGGTTGTGTTATTGGGAAGTTAGTTGGGTTGATGAGGATGTGTTTCTGGGGTTTGTGTTACTGGGAAGTTAGTGGAGGTGATGTGGATGTGTTTCTGGAGGATGTGTTATTGGGAGGTTAATGGAGGTGATGAGGATGTGTTTCAGAAGGTTGTCCTATTGGGAAGTTAGTGGAGGTGATGTGGATGTATTTCTGGAGGTTGTGTTATTGTGAAGTTAGTGGAGGTGATGAGGATGTGGTTCTGGAGGTTGTGTTTTGGGAAGTTAGTGGAGGTGATGTGGATGGGTATCTGAAGGTTCTATTATTGGGATGTTAATGGAGCTGATGTGTTTCTGCAGGCTGTGTTATAGGGAAGTTAGTGGAGGTGATGAGGATGTGTTTCTGCAGGCTGTGTTATAGGGAAGTTAGTGGAGGTGATGAGGATGTGTTTCTGGAGGTTGTGTTATTGGGAAGTTAGTGGAGGTGATGAGGATGTGTTTCTGGAGGTTGTGTTATTGGGAAGTTAGTGGAGGTGATGAGGATGTGTTTCTGGAGGTTGTGTTATTGGGAAGTTAGTGGAGGTGATGAGGATGTGTATTTGGAGGTTGTGTTCTTGAGGAGTTAGTGGAGGTGATGAGGATGTGTTTCTGGTGGTTGTGTTATTGGGAGGTTAATGGAGGTGATGAGGATGTGTATCTGGAGGGTGTGTTCTTGAGGAGTTAGTGGAGGTGATGAGGATGTGTATCTGGAGGTTGTGTTCTTGAGGAGTTAGTGGAGGTGATGAGGATGTGTTTCTGGGGATTATGTTATTGGGAAGTTAGTGGTGGTGATGAGGATGTGGTTCTGGAGGTTGTGTTATTGGGAGGTTAGTGGAGGTGATGAGGATGTGTTTCGGGAGGTTGTGTTATTGGGAAGTTAGACGAGGTGATGAGGATGTGTTTCTGGAGGTGGTGTTATTGGGATGTTAGTGGAGGTGATGTGGATGTATTTCTGGAGCTTGTGTTATTGTGAAGTTAGTGGAGGTGATGAGGATGTGTTTCTGGATGTTGTGTTATTGGGAAGTTAGTGGAGATGATGTGGATGTATTTCTGGAGGTTGTGTTATTGTGAAGTTAGTGGAGGTGATGTAGATGTGTTTCTGGAGGTTGTGTTATTGGGAAGTTAGTTGGGTTGATGAGGATGTGTTTCTGGGGTTTGTGTTACTGCGAAGTTAGTAGAGGTGATGTGGATGTGTTTCTGGAGGATGTGTTATTGGGAGGTTAATGGAGGTGATGGGGATGTGTTTCGGAAGGTTGTGTTATTGGGAAGTTAGTGGAGGTGATGTGGATGTGTTTCTGGAGGTTGTGTTATTGCGAAGTTAGTGGAGGTGATGAGGATGTGTTTCTGGAGGTTGTTTTATTGGGAAGTTAGTGGAGGTGATGAGGATGTGTTTCTGGAGGTTGTGTTATTGGGTTGTGGAGGTGATGAGGATGTATTTCTGGAGAGTGTGTTATTGTAAAGTTAGTGGAGGTCATGTGGAAGTATTTCTGGAGGTTGTGCTATTGGGAAGTTAGAGGAGGTGATGAGAATGGATTTCTGGAGGTTGTGTTCTTGAGGAGTAAGTGGAGGTGATGAGGATGTGTTTCTGGTGGTTGTGTTATTGGGAGATTAATGGAGGTGATGAGGATGTGTATCTGGAGTGTGTGTTCTTGAGGAGTTAGTGGAGGTGATGAGGATGTGTTTCTGGAGGCTGTGTTATTGGAATGTTAGTGGAGGTGATGTGGATGTATTTCTTAAGGTTGTGTTATTGGGAAGTTATTGGAGGTGATGAGGACGTGTTTCTGGAGGTTGTGTTAATAGGAAGTTAGTGGAGGTGATGAGGATGTGTTTCTGGAGGTTGTTTTATTGGGAAGTTATTGGAGGTGATGTGGACGTGTTTCTGGAGGTTGTGTTATTGGGAAGTTAGTGGAGGTGATGAGGACGTGTTTCTGGAGGTTGTGTTATTGGGAGGTTAGTGGAGGTGATGAGGATGTGTTTCTGGAGGTTGTGTTATTGTGAGGTTAGTGGTGGTGATGAGGATGTGTTTCTGGAGGTTGCGTTATTGGGAAGTTAGTGGAGGTGATGAGGATGTGGTTCTGGTGGTTGTGCTATTGGGAAGTTAGTGGAGGTGATGTGAATATGTTAATGGAGGTTGTATGATTGGGAGATTAATGGAGGTTATGAGGATGTGTTTCTGGTGATTATGTTATTGGGCGGTTAGTGGAGGTGATGAGGATGTGTTTAGGGAGGTTGTTTTATTGGGAAGTTAGTGGAGGTGATGAGGATGTGTTTCTGGAGGTTGTGTTATTGGGAAGTTAGTGGAGGTGATGAGGACGTGTTTCTGGAGGTTGTGTGATTGGGAGATTAATGGAGGTTATGAGGATGTGTTTCTGGGGATTATGATAATGGGCGGTTAGTGGAGGTGATGAGGATGTATTTCTGGAGGTTGTGTTATTGTGAAGTTAATGGAGGTGATGAGGATGTGTTTCTGGAGGTTGTGTTATTGGGATGTTGTGGAGCTGATGTGGATGAGTTTGTGTAGGTTGTGTTATTGGGAAGTTCGTGGAGGTGATGTGGATGTATTTCTGGAGGTTGTGTTATTGTGAAGTTAGTGGAGGTGATGTGGATGTATTTCTGGAGGTTGTGTTATTGGGAAGTTAGTGGAGGTGATGAGGATGTCTTTCTGGAGGTTGTGTTATTGGGAAGTTAGTGGAGGCGATGTGTATGTGTTCCTGGAGGTTGTGTTATTGGGAAGTTAGTGGAGATGATGTGGATGTATTTCTGGAGGTTGTGTTATTGTGAAGTTAGTGGAGGTGATGTGGATGTGTTTCTGGAGGTTGTGTTATTGGGAAGTTAGTTGGGTTGATGAGGATGTGTTTCTGGGGTTTGTGTTACTGGGAAGTTAGTGGAGGTGATGTGGATGTGTTTCTGGAGGATGTGTTATTGGGAGGTTAATGGAGGTGATGAGGATGTGTTTCAGAAGGTTGTCCTATTGGGAAGTTAGTGGAGGTGATGTGGATGTATTTCTGGAGGTTGTGTTATTGTGAAGTTAGTGGAGGTGATGAGGATGTGGTTCTGGAGGTTGTGTTTTGGGAAGTTAGTGGAGGTGATGTGGATGGGTATCTGAAGGTTCTATTATTGGGATGTTAATGGAGCTGATGTGTTTCTGCAGGCTGTGTTATAGGGAAGTTAGTGGAGGTGATGAGGATGTGTTTCTGCAGGCTGTGTTATAGGGAAGTTAGTGGAGGTGATGAGGATGTGTTTCTGGAGGTTGTGTTATTGGGAAGTTAGTGGAGGTGATGAGGATGTGTTTCTGGAGGTTGTGTTATTGGGAAGTTAGTGGAGGTGATGAGGATGTGTTTCTGGAGGTTGTGTTATTGGGAAGTTAGTGGAGGTGATGAGGATGTGTATTTGGAGGTTGTGTTCTTGAGGAGTTAGTGGAGGTGATGAGGATGTGTTTCTGGTGGTTGTGTTATTGGGAGGTTAATGGAGGTGATGAGGATGTGTATCTGGAGGGTGTGTTCTTGAGGAGTTAGTGGAGGTGATGAGGATGTGTATCTGGAGGTTGTGTTCTTGAGGAGTTAGTGGAGGTGATGAGGATGTGTTTCTGGGGATTATGTTATTGGGAAGTTAGTGGTGGTGATGAGGATGTGGTTCTGGAGGTTGTGTTATTGGGAGGTTAGTGGAGGTGATGAGGATGTGTTTCGGGAGGTTGTGTTATTGGGAAGTTAGACGAGGTGATGAGGATGTGTTTCTGGAGGTGGTGTTATTGGGATGTTAGTGGAGGTGATGTGGATGTATTTCTGGAGCTTGTGTTATTGTGAAGTTAGTGGAGGTGATGAGGATGTGTTTCTGGATGTTGTGTTATTGGGAAGTTAGTGGAGATGATGTGGATGTATTTCTGGAGGTTGTGTTATTGTGAAGTTAGTGGAGGTGATGTAGATGTGTTTCTGGAGGTTGTGTTATTGGGAAGTTAGTTGGGTTGATGAGGATGTGTTTCTGGGGTTTGTGTTACTGCGAAGTTAGTAGAGGTGATGTGGATGTGTTTCTGGAGGATGTGTTATTGGGAGGTTAATGGAGGTGATGAGGATGTGTTTCGGAAGGTTGTGTTATTGGGAAGTTAGTGGAGGTGATGTGGATGTGTTTCTGGAGGTTGTGTTATTGTGAAGTTAGTGGAGGTGATGAGGATGTGTTTCTGGAGGTTGTGTTATTGCGAAGTTAGTGGAGGTGATGAGGATGTGTTTCTGGAGGTTGTTTTATTGGGAAGTTAGTGGAGGTGATGAGGATGTGTTTCTGGAGGTTGTGTTATTGGGTTGTGGAGGTGATGAGGATGTATTTCTGGAGAGTGTGTTATTGTAAAGTTAGTGGAGGTCATGTGGAAGTATTTCTGGAGGTTGTGCTATTGGGAAGTTAGAGGAGGTGATGAGAATGGATTTCTGGAGGTTGTGTTCTTGAGGAGTAAGTGGAGGTGATGAGGATGTGTTTCTGGTGGTTGTGTTATTGGGAGATTAATGGAGGTGATGAGGATGTGTATCTGGAGTGTGTGTTCTTGAGGAGTTAGTGGAGGTGATGAGGATGTGTTTCTGGAGGCTGTGTTATTGGAATGTTAGTGGAGGTGATGTGGATGTATTTCTTAAGGTTGTGTTATTGGGAAGTTATTGGAGGTGATGAGGACGTGTTTCTGGAGGTTGTGTTAATAGGAAGTTAGTGGAGGTGATGAGGATGTGTTTCTGGAGGTTGTTTTATTGGGAAGTTATTGGAGGTGATGTGGACGTGTTTCTGGAGGTTGTGTTATTGGGAAGTTAGTGGAGGTGATGAGGACGTGTTTCTGGAGGTTGTGTTATTGGGAGGTTAGTGGAGGTGATGAGGATGTGTTTCTGGAGGTTGTGTTATTGTGAGGTTAGTGGTGGTGATGAGGATGTGTTTCTGGAGGTTGCGTTATTGGGAAGTTAGTGGAGGTGATGAGGATGTGGTTCTGGTGGTTGTGCTATTGGGAAGTTAGTGGAGGTGATGTGAATATGTTAATGGAGGTTGTGTGATTGGGAGATTAATGGAGGTTATGAGGATGTGTTTCTGGTGATTATGTTATTGGGCGGTTAGTGGAGGTGATGAGGATGTGTTTAGGGAGGTTGTTTTATTGGGAAGTTAGTGGAGGTGATGAGGATGTGTTTCTGGAGGTTGTGTTATTGGGAAGTTAGTGGAGGTGATGAGGACGTGTTTCTGGAGGTTGTGTGATTGGGAGATTAATGGAGGTTATGAGGATGTGTTTCTGGGGATTATGATAATGGGCGGTTAGTGGAGGTGATGAGGATGTATTTCTGGAGGTTGTGTTATTGTGAAGTTAATGGAGGTGATGAGGATGTGTTTCTGGAGGTTGTGTTATTGGGATGTTGTGGAGCTGATGTGGATGAGTTTGTGTAGGTTGTGTTATTGGGAAGTTCGTGGAGGTGATGTGGATGTATTTCTGGAGGTTGTGTTATTGTGAAGTTAGTGGAGGTGATGTGGATGTATTTCTGGAGGTTGTGTTATTGGGAAGTTAGTGGAGGTGATGAGGATGTCTTTCTGGAGGTTGTGTTATTGGGAAGTTAGTGGAGGCGATGAGGATGTGTTCCTGGAGGTTGTGTTATTGGGACGTTAGTGGAGGTGATGTGGATGTGTTTCTGGAGGTTGTGTTATTGGGAAGTTAGTGGAGGTGCTGTGGATGTGTTTCTGGAGGTTGTGTTATAGGGAAGTTAGTGGTGGTGATGAGGATGTGTTTCTGGAGGTTGTGTTATTGGGAAGATAGTGGAGGAGATGAGGATGTGTTTCGGGAGGTTGTGTTATTGAGGAGTTAGTGGAGGTGATGAGGATGTGTTTCTGGAGGTTGTGTTATTGGGATGTTAGTGGAGGTGATGAGGACGTTTTTCTGGAGGTTGTGTTATTGGGAATTAAGTGGAGGTGATGTGGATGTATTTCTGGAGGTTGTGTTATTGGGAAGTTAGTGGAGGTGATGAGGACGTGTTTCTCGAGATTGTGTTATTGGGAGGTTAGTGGAGGTGATGAGGATGTGTTTCTGGAGGATGTGTTATTGGGAAGTTAGTGGAGGTGATGAGGATGTGTTTCTCGAGATTGTGTTATTGGGAGGTTAGTGGAGGTGATGAGGATGTGTTTCTGGAGGATGTGTTATTGGGAAGTTAGTGGAGGTGATGATGATGTGTTTCTGGAGGTTGTGTTATTGGGAAGTTAGTGGAGGTGAAGTGGATGTGTTTCTGGAGGCTGTGTTATTGGGAAGTTAGTGGAGGTGATGAGGATGTGTTTCTGGAGGTTGTGTTATTGGGAAGTTAGTGGAGGTGATCAGGATGTGTTTCTGGAGGTTGCGTTATTGGGAAGTTAGTGGAGCTAATGAGGATGTGTTTCTGGAGTTTGTGTTATTGGGAAGTTAGTGGAGGTGATGAGGATGTGTTTCTGGAGGTTGTGTTATTGGGACGTTAGTGGAGGTGATGGGGATGTGTTTCTGGAGGTTCTGTTATTGGGAAGTTAGTGGAGGTGATGTGGATGTATTTCTGGAGGTTGTGTTAGTGGGACGTTAGTGGACGTGATGAGGATGTGTTTCTGGAGGTTGTGTTATTGGGAAGTTAGTGGAGGTGAAGTGGATGTGTTTCTGGAGGCTGTGTTATTGCGAAGTTAGTGGAGGTGATGAGGATGTGTTTCTGGAGGTTGTGTTATTGGGAAGTTAGTGGAGGTGATCAGGATGTGTTTCTGGAGGTTGCGTTATTGGGAAGTTAGTGGAGCTAATGAGGATGTGTTTCTGGAGTTTGTGTTATTGGGAAGTTAGTGGAGGTGATGAGGATGTGTTTCTGGAGGTTGTGTTATTGGGACGTTAGTGGAGGTGATGGGGATGTGTTTCTGGAGGTTCTGTTATTGGGAAGTTAGTGGAGGTGATGTGGATGTATTTCTGGAGGTTGTGTTAGTGGGAAGTTAGTGGACGTGATGAGGATGTGTTTCTGGAGGTTGTGTTATTGGGAAGTTAGTGGAGATGATGTGGATGTGTTTCTGGAGGTTGTGTTATTGTGAAGTTAGTGGAGGTGATGTGGATGTGTTTCTGGAGGTTGTGTTATTGGGAAGTTAGTTGGGTTGATGAGGATGTGTTTCTGGGGTTTGTGTATCTGCGAAGTTAGTAGAGGTGATGTGGATGTGTTTCTGGAGGATGTGTTATTGGGAGGTTAATGGAGGCGATGGGGATGTGTTTCGGAAGGTTGTGTTATTGGGAAGTTAGTGGAGGTGATGTGGATGTATTTCTGGAGGTTGTGTTATTGTGAAGTTAGTGGAGGTGATGTGGATGTGGTTCTGGAGGTTGTGTTATTGGGAAGTTAGTGGAGGTGATGAGGACGTGTTTCTGTAGGTTGAGTTATTGAGGAGTTAGTGGAGGTGATGAGGATGTGTTTCTGGAGGTTGTGTTATTGTGAAGTTAGTGGAGGTGATGTGGATGTGGTTCTGGTGGTTGTGTTATTGGGAAGATAGTGGAGGTGATGAGGACGTTTTTCTGGAGGTTGTGTTATTTTGAATTAAGTGGAGGTGATGTGGATGTATTTCTGGAGGTTGTATTATTGGGAAGTTAGTGGAGGTGATGAGGATGTGTTTCTCGAGATTGTGTTATTGGGAGGTTAGTGGAGGTGATGAGGATGTGTTTCTGGAGGATGTGTTATTGGGAAGTTAGTGGAGGTGATGAGGATGTGTTTCTGGAGGTTGTGTTATTGGGAAGTTAGTAGAGGTGAAGTGGATGTGTTTCTGGAGGTTGTGTTATTGGGAAGTTAGTGGAGGTGATGAGGTTGCGTTTCTGGAAGTTGTGTTATTGGGAAGTTAGTGGTGGTGATGAGGATGTGGTTCTGGTAGTTGTGTTATTGGGAGGTTAGTGGAGGTGATCAGGATGTGTTTCTGGAGGTTGTGTTATTGGGAAGTTAGTGGAGGTGATGAGGATGTGTTTCAGGAGGTTGTGTTATTGCGAAGGTCTCTGAAACAGTTTTTTAATTGGGAGCTCCCGAGGCCACACTGCCTGAACCCTCCTCCCAGGGATTCTTGAGCAGTAAATGGTTAACTATATACAGCACAGAGGTCTCTGAAACAGCTTTTTAATTGGGGGCTCCCGAGGCCACACTGCCTTTCCCCTGCTCTCAGGGATTATTGAGCAGTAAATGGTGAACTAAATTCAGCACAGAGGTCACTGAAACAGCTTTTTAATTGGGGGCTCCCGGAGCTATACTGCCTGTCCCCTGCTCCCAGGGATTATTGAGCAGTAAGTGGTTAACTAAATTCAGCACAGAGGTCACTGAAACAGCTTTTTAATTGGGGGCTCCCGAGGCCACACTGCCTGTCCCTTGCTCCCAGGGATTATTGAGCAGTAAATGGTTAACTATATCCAGCACAGAGGTCTCTGAAACAGCTTTTTAATTTGGGGCTCCCGGAGCCACACTGCCTGTCCCCAGGGTTATTGAGACGTAAATGGTTAACTATATCCAGCACAGAGGTCTCTGAAACAGCTTTTTAATTGCGGGCTCCCGGACCACACTGCCTGTCCCCTGCTCACAGGGATTATTGAGAAGTAAATGGTTAACTACATACAGCACAGAGGTCACTGAAACAGCTTTTTAATTGGAGGCTCCCGGACCACACTGCCTGTCCCCTGCTCCCAGGGATTATTGAGAAGTAAATGGTTAACTATATACAGCACAGAGGTCTCTGAAACAGCTTTTTAATTGGAGGCTCCCGGACCACACTGCCTGTCCCCTGCTCACAGGGATTATTGAGAAGTAAATGGTTAACTATATACAGTGAAGTGTTGGGTACTCAGACACCGACGAACCAACACGGTTGCGATTGGTACAACGCAGTTTTATTTCTTTTAACTATTTATATAACAAACTTGGTGCTCTGCACATGGTGACTGTCTGAGTGTCTGGCTTGGAGGTGCTTGCCCTGAGCCGTCTCCTGCTGGACTGCCCAGGAAGTATCGTGTTCCTTGTGTTGTACTGTGTATGCTCTTGTCTGTGATTGGCTGTCGTGTTGTGTGTGCTAATGGTCCGTTGATCTGTCCATCACTATGTATGAGTGTATGTGCTGTGATGTTCACGTGAATAACATGACATACAGCACAGAGGTCTCTGAAACAGCTTTTAAATTGGGGGCTCCCGAGGCTACACTGCCTGTCCCCTGCTCTCAGGGATTATTGAGCAGTAAATGGTTAACTAGATACAAGCACAGAGGTCTCTGAAACAGCTTTTTAATTGGGGGCTGCCGAGGCCACACTGCCTGTCCCCTGCACCCAGGGATTATTGAGCAGTAAATGGTTAACTATATCCAGCACAGAGGTCTCTGAAACAGCTTTTTAATTTGGGGCTCTCGAGGCCAAAGTGCCTGTCCCCTGCTCCCAGGGATTATTGAGCAGTAAATGGTTAACTATATACAGCACAGAGGTCTCTGAAACAGCTTTTTAATTGGGGGCTCCCGAGGCTACACTGCCTGTCCCCTGCTCCCAGGGATTATTGAGCAGTAAATGGTTAACTATATACAGCACAGAGTATCTGAAACAGCTTTTTAATTGGGGGCTCCCGGACCACACTGCCTGTTCCCTGCTCCCTGGGATTATTGAGCAGTAAATAGTTAACTATATACAGCACACAGGTCTCTGAAACTGCTTTTTAATTGGGAGCTCCAGACCACACTGCCTGTTCCCTGCTCCCAGGGATTATTGAGAGGAAGTAAATGGTTAACTATATTCAGCACAGAGGTCTCTGAAACAGCTTTTTAATTGGGAGCTCCCGAGGCCACACTGCCTGTCCCCTGCTCCCAGGGATTATTGAGAGGAAATAAATGGTTAACTATATTCAGCACAGAGGTCTCTGAAACAGATTTTTAATTGGGGGCTCCCGAGGCCACACTGCCTGTCCCCTGCTCCCAGGGATTATTGAGAAGTAAATGGTTAACTATATACAGCACAGAGGTCTCTGAAACTACTTTTTAATTGGGGGCTCCCAAGGGCACACTGCCTGACCCTTGCTTCCAGGGATTATTGAGCAGTAAATGGTTAGCTATATACAATACAGAGTTCTCTGAAATAGCTTTATAATAGGGGGCTCCCTTATCTACACTGCCTGTACCCTGCTCCCAGGGATTATTGAGCAGTAAATGCTTAACTATATACAGCACAGAGGTCTCTGAATCAGCTTTTTAATTGGGGGCTCCCGAGGCCACACTGCCTGTCCCCTGCTCCCAGTGATTATTGAGCAGTAAATGGTTAACTATATACAGCACAGAGGTCACTGAAGCAGATTTTTAATTGGGGGCTCCCGAGGCCACTCTGCCTGTCCCCTGCTCCCAGGGATTATTGAGCAGTAAATGGTTAACTATATACAGCACAGAGGTCTCTGAAACAGCTTTTTAATTGGGGGCTCCCGCACTCTGCCTGTCCCCTGCTCCCAGGGATTATTGAGAAGTAAATGGTTAACTATATACAGCACAGAGGTCTCTGAAACTACTTTTTAATTGGGGGCTCCCAAGGGCACACTGCCTGATCCCTGCTCCCAGGGATTATTGAGCAGTAAATGCTTAACTATATACAGCACAGAGGTCTCTGAAACAGCTTTTTAATTGGGGGCTCCCGGAGCCACACTGCCTGACCTCTGCTCCTGACAAAATACAAATTTCTTTACCCGTCAGTCTGGCCTCAATAAAAGTCGAGATGGATTTGCAGGTACAGCATTAGTTATTTTATTTGGCTTGCAAGCCTGATTCATTTCACAGAACCATAGGACACATCCAGTCTCCTACACCCCGGAAAGCGAATGAACAAAGAGACAAAGGGATTTCTGCAAATAAATTCAAATGGTATCAAGTTTCACAGACACGATTCCCGTAGGTCATCCTATACCCCTCCTCACCTGGTCATACATTCTGATTGGCTCACTTCCATTCATTTCCTCTGGCCCCTATTACCCAGCATCCTTTTCTCCTCCTTTGGTGGACACACCTCCCCCTTGCTTTGCCATGCGGTCTGAAATCCTTTGTCTGTGAACTCACCAGAATGGGACTGGCCTATCTCTACATTACAGTAACTAATATCTCTAAAGTAACTATTTTATATCACATTCGTCATTCCCTCCTTTTATCATTCCATGATAACCGAACTATCCAATCCATAGCTACGGTCCCTCATCTAAAAAGATCCGTCGCTGCATTTCCAATTCCTGGCTTAGCCCCCCCGCCCCTCATCTGCTGCACCCTCATGGATTTTGACAGCCAAGATTTTAGGAGCGTTGATCTGTTCCAGTGCACCCCGCATTCTTCCCATCACACATTTAAGGATAGCTGGGCCCACAAAGATGCAGCCAATAGCCACTGCTATATACATGGCCATATTTATCAACCTTTCCTTCCAACCTCCAAATCCCCAGTTACCCCAAGTGCCAGGATCCTGCATTCCATCCAGGTGATCCCGTATGCGATCCATAAATTTAGTGATGTTAGCGGTCAAGTCTTGAACACCCATGATACACTTACCCTGTACTATGGCGCATACCCCACCCTCACGGGCCAGAAGATAGTCAAGAGCATACCGGTTCTGCATTGCAAACAACCGTAGCTGAGACAACACCTTGGTTATTGCCCCAAGGGCTCCCAAGGTTTCATTTCCCAAGATGGTAAGGCCACAAATAAAATAATTCCTGTCGCTGACAGCCAAGGAACCCCCCACACCTCCCAGTGTCAAGATGCTCCGAATTCCCCACCCGGCTGAGTGGCCCCGGTTGGGCGCGAGAAACTGAGGTTTTTTCCATTCTCGCAGAATTCAGCAGAGACTGCCCGGCATGCTAACTGATTATGCAGCATCCACGCCGAGGGGCAGGGGACTGTGGTAGGGACTAGAGTCCCAATAGCAATTTGGCGGGGAAATGGGGGTGACAAAACATTAGTTGCTGTACCATTTTTTTAAATTAAAGTAGTATCCTTGCTCCGTGTACAGGTGAGCATCACAATCAGTATATCGGTTGCGTAGGGATCCCCCAGGAGCCCAGTTTATCCAGCTTTGGAACGCCCATTCGGGCCGCCTAGCAATGCGGAAAGCCCTATTCCCAACAGTGATATGAGAAACATTCGCCCAGCCACAAAGGAGCTGGAGGCCAGCGTTCAATGGAACGCAAGTGGTGTTGTAACAAACGCATTGGCCAGACGCCTGGGTGATATGACACCTCCTGTCCATACAGGTGGGGAACAGACCTATTATATTCGTTTCCACCTCGACCAGCAAACAGCCGTATCCTTCACTGCTGAAACAATTCTCGTACGACCGGGAATCCCTATTGGGAGTGAAGTGGCTAGGTATGTACGCCCTCCACCGTCGCAGCCTATCGTACTGTGAATGGGAATTATCCCGAGGAAGGGGAAGGCAAATAGCTGGTGGTGCTGAATCCGGATCGTAAGGAAAAGACTTGCTCGGGCAGTGGCTCGGAATGCTGACAATGACCCACCGTTTGGGGAGTGCCCCAAAGCGGTGAAACAGAAAATAACCTAGACACCGCTGCGGGGTTTGGGTAGCAGACAACCCGTCCCTGGCCATACAGACGGTGGTAAATCTGGTAGAAGAGATTCATACTACCCGGGTTTTCCTCAGTGTGGTCTTTAACTAAATTAAGTGTATCTCCTGATAACCTACGTTCTAGCTGTACTTCCTTTCTCACACGCCCCGTCCTTTCTCTCTAGTCCCTCTCTCTCTCTCACAACCTCTTCCTACCTTCTCCTGACGGTCTGATGTTACCTTTATTGCACCAATCTTAACACATCCAAAATCAAATTTACATGTACTCCAAAAACAAGGCAATGTCCATATAATGTTCCCTTCCCATCGCCGGGACCGGTGCAATTGCTTCAGGAGTCCTGCATTCTCCTTAACTTTGACGACCTTCCATGAGTCGATACCATGTCCTCGTATATGGGGGCAGCGAAGAACATCACCTCTGCATAAACAAAATGTCCTCGTAGATTGGTTGGGGTTACAAATGTAGATAATATTTCCCTTTTCCATGTCCGTCGCCAATAACACTCCAAGCGAGGTGAGGCCGAATATCACACAGACGGTGCGTAGCCACCCCATCATGCTCCACACCTGGAAAATAGCACTGGGGAAGGGAGGCAGGTTAATCTGTCCAAGAAAATGAGGTCCGTTATGAGAACTCAACTGAGCTGGTATACTGTACCGGGAATGATTTCCCGCATCAGAACTTTAACCAAAGTAGCAGCTTTATTATCGGTAGTCGGATACGCCTCAACCCATCTGCTGAACACATCCACAATGACCAAAACATATTTATAACATTGACACCTTTCCAACTCAATGTAATCCATTTGGAGCGTCTCAAAGGGACCACTGGGCAACAGGGTTTGCCCCATCCCACAAGGGATACCTTTTCTGGTGTTATATTGCTGACAAATCAAACACCGATTACTGATACTCTGGGCCAACCCCTGCATTTTAGGGAGCCACCAAGTGTCCAGCAACAAATCACTAGTCCCCCGAGCCCCACAATGAGTTGCAAAGTGTACACATTCAGTGACCCATAAAGCCAGTACATTAGGCATACAAGTCTGATGTGCTGGCGTGGTCCATAAAGAGGAAACAGAATCATATGTACAACCTAACCGTTTCCACATTTGTTTATCACTCTCAGGAGCGTCCTCCTGTAACCTTATGACGTCTTGGATGGTTGGCATTGACTTGTCAGAAGCAGACATAATTATAGTAGATCGTTTAGTCTGACTTAACATTTTAGGCACCATCTCTTGCTGAATTTGCGCGGCTGTCCGCGCTGCACAACCTGCTTGTTCATTACCAACGTCAACTGGGGTCTTACCATTTGTGTGGGCAGCGCATTTAATGACGAAAATCTGCGCGGGCATAAGGAGGGCCTGCACTAAGTCATTAACTAAACCCCGGTGGGATATTTGACCACACATAATCATGTCAGGTTGTTCTGACGAAATATCACTCAAATCGTCCCTTATTGTGGTAGTTTCCTGAATCAAGGCTACAAAGTCGTGGCCAGGTGCGTCTTCATGGACAGGGGGACCACTAAGAAAACAGACTGGATTGATAGTGGTACAGTGTTTAAATGTCAGACGTGGATTGTTCAAAAGGTATATCTCATACCTATTCTGACGAGCTGCGGTAAGATGCTGAGTCTACAGTTGCCTCAGAAGTGCGATTACCGAGTGGGAGCTATACACCGTAATATCCTGTTGGAGAGTGAGAGCATGTAACGGCTGTGCGATGGCATTGATTGAACGTAAATCCTGTACTAATCGGTACTGGTCTGGCTTGGCTGGTTTAGGCACAGCAAGTATGGGGGTGTTACATTCTGATTGGTAAGGGACCAAAGTACCCTGTTGCAACAGCTCTCGGATTAATTTGTCCATAGACGGGGCTGCAGTCGAGTGTTAATCATTTCAGGGACCTCAAAATATTTTATGGCAGTGATGTCTGGCGTGACTTGAAGTGCGTACTCTGTTGGATCCGAATGATCCACTACCCTCCTTACCATAGGCCCCAGATCCCTGGCATGGTACTGGTCGTGGACCTGACGTGTAATATGAGGGCTTACCGAAGCTGACTGTGGCCATAAATGTGGTGGTATTGTAACAAAATCGGCTTTACCTTCTTTTCCCGTGACTGTGGCTGTAACTTTGACTGGCCATTCGGTCCCAATTAATGGCCGGTATTTGTCCTCCAACTCCCTGTTTTGTCCGGTTCTGTCATAGGCCAGGGTAACGTGATGCAGTGAATGTTCAATGTCTAACGTCCACCACTGGGGGGGTGATAGAAATATAGCACTGTTGTCTCATCCTCCATGATTTAACCGTTACCCCCTCGTCTCCGCACTCTAGCTGTAGCTGGAAGATACACAGTAAATCTCGGGCCAACAAGTTACAGTCCAATCCAGTAGTCACTACAAACTGATGATCTGCAGACTTATTCTCGTAAGTGACTGTCACAGGTTCAGAAATAGGATACTCACACACCTGTCCTTGGAACCCCGACAATTGCTGCGTGTGGTCGGATAGTGGTAGTCGATGTTCTGATTGCACAGAAGACATGGCTGCTCCAGTGTCGATTACAAATGAGTGATGTTAATCTCCTATCTGCAGAGAGATAATAGGTTCCCTGTCCGATTGGAGAGTCCTTATGACTAAATTAGCTAGTCAATCCTGTGTTGGGAGAGGGTTTGCCGAGGAGAAGTCAGTGTATTTCGTCTGTCCTCCCCTTGGTGGGTACCCCCTCCTTCTGCTGCCTGTCTTTTAAAGGGGCATTCCTGTTGCCAGTGATCTGCACGGCCGCAATTAAAACATGCATTGCTCCCTCTATATCTGCCCCGTCCTCTTCTCCCAGTAGACCAAGGGCCCCTCAGAGGGGGCGGCGGTTGTAAAGCTGTTGGTGCATACGGTGGGCCATAAAAAGGAACTGAGGGTCCCTTTGGGTGGGTTTGATATCCTCCCCCTCGCTGATCCACCCACCCAAAGTCACAATATTGGGGCTCCAGCTGGTAAGCTACCATTTCTGCCGCTTGTTGGGGTCGCAGATCATTCTTTTTCATTACATACTCAGTCTTAATCTTTGTAACTGAGCCTCCTTCCTGGCCTACACCCTCCTTCCAATAAAATCTGACTGCCCTTGCCATCTGAGAAAGGTCGTTCTCTGTCCAATTAATGTTATTACATTTCACAGCAGTAGCCACGGAAGGTGGTAGGCAATGCATTAACATAGCACAATATTGAGGGGAATTCTGACCATTTTGATATGGCAAGTCGCCAGAATGCCCACTGTAGATTTCATTAAAACGTTCCAGAAATTCCTCTGGCTCTTCAATCTTCTTAGGTTTGAGGTCTAAGATAGCAGAAAGATTGATGGGCTTTTGAAATGTGCTATTCAACGCATTCAGGATTTGTGTCCGTCTATCGTCGTCTAATGCATGGGCTTGCTGAAGTGCGGCGTGGCTAGCATAATTCAGGTGATTGGTATCTTCCTAATCGGCAACTGTCTCCGAGTCTCACCAGGGGGCACTCTAGCTATTTCCTCTGGTTCTTCCAAGACTTCGACGTCCCTCCCTGTCAGTAGAGGGAGTTCTTTCTCTTTCAATCCTGGCATCTCCCTTTGTTCTCAATTTGCTGTTTCCCCTTGGTCTGAAGGGATTTAAGTGGTATGCTTAATTGTTTCTGGTTAGGATCAAGCCCTTCTCTCGCTGTCCGAGATCGGGTCCTAGAGCTAACTGGGCTTGTGGAACAGAGCTCCTCCTCCCCCACTGATCGTGAAGATGGTAAATCGGGACCCACGCTATCAACCAAAAGGGCTGGAGTGACTGGCATGATTGGGATCTGGGGAGCAGTGACTGGATATAAATTATTCTACTCTGGCGGTTCTGGAATTAGTGCAGACAATGCTACAGGTGCAGTCGAAATCCTTTGCTGACATAGAACATAGAACAGAGAAAATACAGCACAGAACAGGCCCTTCGGCCCACGATGTTGTGCCGAACCTTTGTCCTAGATTAATCATAGATTATCATTGAATTTACAGTGCAGAAGGAGGCCATTCGGCCCTTTGAGTCTGCACCGGCTCTTGGAAAGAGCACCCCACCCAAACTCAACACCTCCACCCAACACCAAGGGCAATTTTGGACACTAAGGGCAATTTATCATGGCCAATCCACCTACCCTGCACATCTTTGGACTGTGAGAGGAAATCGGAGCACCCGGAGGAAACCCACGCAGGCACGGGGAGGGCGTGCAGACTCCGCACAGACAGTGACCCAAGCCGGAATCGAATCTGGGACCCTGGAGCTGTGAAGCAATTGTGCTATCCACAATGCTACCGTGCTGCCCTTAAGAACTAATAAATCTACACTATATAATTTTACCGTAATCCATGTACCTATCCAATAGCTGCTTGAAGGTCCCTAATGTTTCCTACTCAACTACTTCCACAGGCAGTGCATTCCATGCCCCCACTACTCTCTGGGTAAAGAACCTACCTCTGATAACCCTCCTATATCTTCCACCTTTCACCTTAAATTTATGTCCCCTTGTAATGGTTTATTCCACCCGGGGAAAAAGTCTCTGACTGTCTACTCTATCTGTTCCCATAAGCATCTTATAAACCTCTATCAAGTCGCCCCTCATCCTTCTCCGTTCTAATGAGAAAAGGCCTAGCACCCTCAACCTTTCCTCATAAGACCTACTCTCCATTCCAGGTAACATCCTGGTGAATCTCCTTTGCACCTTTTCCAAAGCTTCCACATCCTTCCTAAAATGAGGTGACCAGAACTGTACACAGTACTCCAAATGTGGCCTTACCAAAGTTTTGTACAGCTGCATCGTCACCTCACGGCTCTTAAATTCAATCCCTCTGTTAATGAACGCGAGCACACCATAGGCCTTCTTCACAGCTCTATCCACTTGAGTGGCAACTTTCAAAGATGTATGAACATAGACCCCAAGATCTCTCTGCTCCTCCACATTGCCAAGAACTCTACCGTTAACCCTGTATTCCGCATTCATATTTGTCCTTCCAAAATGGACAACCTTCACACTTTTCAGGTTTAAACTCCATCTGCCACTTCTCAGCCCAGCTCTGCATCCTATCTATGTCTCTTTGCAGCCGACAACAGCCCTCCTTACTATCCTGACATTTTCAAATTATCAAATTGGACATTTTCTGTCAATTCAAGGCCAGCCATTGAACTATGTAGCCCATCTTTTGTTTGACCCGAGCCTTTCCTGTCTCTACTTGCGCGTTTTTTGAATGCACATTCCTTTTTCAAGACCTGCAATGTTTTTTTGTTACCCTGTTCACTAATTGGAATTCCCATTTTAAGGGGATTGTCCTGCCAACTTGATAACATGATCCTATCTCTTTCCTCGTGACAATATTGTCTCCATAATCTAATTAACGCTTTAGCTTTCATACTTTGGCTCTTTCTTTTTTTAATTATATATATATATTTTTATTTGCTTATCTATAACCAATGGCAATTTTTTGCTCCTTGGCAAAATGATTGAAAAGGTTCTAACAGTGTTCTTTTAAAACTTAAAATGTTTGAAAATTCAAATTGAATTACTGCAACTTGCAAGCTTAGCTCTGATCTCAACTCAGAACTAAATTTACGATTTGCTGAACACAAACTTGTATAACATTTGCAACTTAATTAATTCTTTATCTTAACAATTTTTCTTTTCACAAGTTTTTCTTACATTCTCAAAAATGTTGGCTGCTATCAATGAGGGAGCAGTTAGCTGCGGTGATGTATACCGGGGCAAAGTCAACTGTCATCTCCAGATTTACACTTTTTAAAATGGTGTCAGTGAGTTTCTTTAAGTTTCTGTTAATTCACAAATAAAATGAGATAAACATTATTTCAAGTAAGTAAAACTTAAGATTCTGGCAATTTCAATCAATTGCTTTCGAAAATAATAACTTTTATCAAAGAGGTGGAGAAACCCACTGGTTTCCTTTAACTAATTCAAAACGTAACTTTGCTGGAGTTCACTGACTCAAAGGAAAGGTATCCGATTACACTACAGGCTGCTGCTGTTATCTCAAGGCCTGAGTGAGAAGCACTGTCTGTCGTCTTTAACTTTGGCTGCTGTTGTTAACCCTTTGAGAGACTTCTGCTTCAACCAACATGCAGCATCCAGCTCTATGGATGTTCTTTGTCTTGAAATTTATCCAAGCAATTCCCCACAATCTCAACTAGTCCTCAGAACTGCGTTTTTCGCCACCACAGTCCAAGGATACAATTTTAGCTTAATCAATTATAGATTTAAAACACTCACACATGGAATTGAATCATCTTCAGATTTAAAAACACTGAACTGAACCTTCATCTACTGAAGTCCCATCAGCCTTAAGAACACTTACTTAACTGAACCTTCATCTACTGAAGTCCCATCAGCCTTAAAAACACTTACATGGAATTGAATCATCGTTTTAGATGTCCCATCAACCCAAAACCTAACCCAAGCCGAATCAGAACTCACACATGGAGTTGAACCATCTTCAGATTTTAAAACACTTATTTAACTGAGCCCTCATCTGCTGAAGTCACATCAGTCGTCAACAACACAATTAACCCAAAACTGAACTATCAATTATGACATCCCATCAGTTTAATTTTCTAATCCCCAGACTGACATATTATTTCATCGAGACGATCTCTCCGTACCAACCGCGAGTGACCAGACTAATCAGACGATGAGAAGAGGGGAAAAAGCAATGCGCGGTCATTTTCCAGCTATACATTGTGGGCCCCTTCTTCCAACTCTCCCTGTTCATAACCAGTCTAATTCTGATTTCGCGGTTGGTCAGAACCGTCTTGAGAAATCCCGGGATTCCGGCACCAAATGACAAAATACAAATTTCTTTACCCGTCAGTCTGGCCTCAATAAAAGTCGAGATGGATTTGGAGGTACAGCATTAGTTATTTTATTTGGCTTGCAAGCCTGATTCATTTCACAGAAGCATAGGACACATCCAGTCTCCTACACCCCGGAAAGCGAATGAACAAAGAGACAAAGGGATTTCTGTAAATAAATTCAAATGGTATCAAGTTTCACATACACGATTCCCGTAGGTCATCCTATACCCCTCCTGACCTGGCCATACATTCTGATTGGCTCACTTCCATTCATTTCCTCTGGCCCCTATTACCCAGCATCCTTTTCTCCTCCTTTGGTGGACACACCTCCTCCTTGCTTTATCATGCAGTCTGAAATCCTTTGTCTGTGAACTCACCAGAATGGGACTGGCCTATCTCTACATTACAGTAACTAATATCTCTAAAGTAACTATTTTATATCACATTCGTCACTCCCAGGGAATATTGAGCAGTAAATGGTTAACTATATACAGCACAGAGGTCACTGAAGCAGATTTTTAACTGGGGAGATCCCGAGGCCACCCTGCCTGTCCCCTGCTCCCAGGGATTATTGAGCAGTAAATGGTTAACTATATACAGCACAGAGGTCTCTGAAACAGCTTTTTAATTGGGGGCTCCCGAGGCCACACTGCTTGCCTCCTGCTCCCAGGGATTATTGAGCAGTAAATGGTTAACTATACAGCACAGAGGTCACTGAAACAGATTTTTAATTGGGGGCTCCCGGAGCCACACTGCCTGTCCCCTGCTCCCAGGGATTATTGAGAAGTAAATGGTTAACTATATAAAGCACAGAGGTCTCTGAAACAGCTTTTTAATTGGATGTTCCCGGGGCCACACTGTCTGACCCCTGCTCCCTGGGATTATTGAGAAGTAAATGGTTAACCTTGTACAGCACAGAGGTCACTGAAATAGCTTTTTAATTGGGGGCTCCCGTGGCCACACTGCCTGTCCCCTGCTCCCAGGGATTATTGAGAAGTAAATGGTTAACTATATAAAGCACAGAGGTCTCTGAAACAGCTTTTTAATTGGATGTTCCCGAGGCCACACTGCCTGACCCCTGCTCCCTGGGATTATTGAGAAGGAAATGGTTAATGAAAAATAGCACAGAGGTCACTGAAACAGCTTTTTAACTGGGGGCTACCGGACCACACTGATAGTCCCCTGTTCACAGGGATTATTGAGAAGTAAATGGTTAACTATACACAGCACAGAGATCTCTGAAACAGCTTTTTAATCGTGGGCTCCCGGAGCAACACTGCCTGTCCCCTGCTCCCAGGGATTATTGAGCAGTAAATGGTTAACTACATACAGGCACAGAGGTCTCTGAAACAGTTTTTAATTGGAGGCTCCCGAGGCCACACTGCCTGTCCCCTGCTCCCAGGGATTATTGAGCAGTAAATGGTTAACTATATACAGCACAGAGGTCTCTGAAACAGCTTTTTAATTGGGGGCTCCCGTGGCCACACTGCCTGTCCCCTGCTCCCAGGGATTATTGAGAAGTAAATGGTTAACTGTATACAGCACAGAGGTCTCTGAATCAGCTTTTAAATTGGGTGTTCCCGAGGCCACACTGCCTGACCCCTGCTCCCTGGGATTATTGAGAAGGAAATGGTTAACTCTATATCGGCACAGCGTTCCCTGAAAGATATTTTTAATTTGGGGCTACCGGACCACACTGATAGTCCCCTGTTCACAGGGATTGTTGAGAAGTAAATGGTTAAGTATATACAGCACAGAGATCTCTGAAACAGCTTTTTAATTGGGGGCTCCTGAGGCCACACTGCCTGTCCCCTGCTCCCAGGGATTATTGAGCAGTAAATGGTTAACGAAAAACAGCGCAGAGGTCTCTGAAACAGCTTTTTAATTGGGGGCTCCCGAGGCCACACTGCCTGACCCTTGCTCCCAGGGATTATTGAGCAGTAAATGGTTAACTATATACAGCACAGAGGTCTGTGAAACAGCTATTTAATTGGGGGCTCCCGGACCACACTGCCTTTCCCCTGCTCCCAGGGATTATTGTGCAGTAAATGCGAACGACATACAGGCACAGAGGTCACTGAAACAGCTTTTTAAAAGGGGGCTCCCGAGGCCACACTGCCTGACTCCTGCTCCCTGGGATTATTGAGAAGGAAATGATTAACTATATACAGCACAGAGGTCAGAGTGTGCTCTGTATAACCCCTGCAGCTCCTGGTCAACATTCCCATCTCTGTGTGGCCAGGGTATCCTCTGTATCAGCACAGCAGCTACTGGTCAACATTCCCAACCGTGTGGCCAGGGTGTACACTGTATACCCCTGCTCCTGGTCAACATTCCCATCTCTGTGTGGCCACGATGTGCTCGGTATAACCCCTGCTGCTCCTGGTCAACATTTCCATCTCTGTGTGGCCAGGGTGTGCTCTGTTTAACCCCTGCAGCTCCTGGTCAACATTCCCATCTTTGTGTGGCGAGGGTGTGCTCTATATAACCCCTGCAGCTACTGGTCAACATTCCCATCTGTGTGGCCAGGGTGTGCTCTGTATACCCCTGCTCTTGGACAACATTCCCATCTCTGTGTGGCCAGGGTGTGCTCTGTCTAACCCCAGCAGCTCCTGGTCAACATTCCCATCTGTGTGTGGCCAGGGTGTGCTCTGTATAACCTCTGCATCTCCTGGTCAACATTCCCATCTCTGTGTGGCCAGCGTGTGCTCTGTATAACCTCTGCATCTCCTGGTCAACATTCCCATCTCTGTGTGGCCACGATGTGCTCTGTATAACCCCTGCAGCTCATGGTCAACATTTCCAGCTCTTTGTGGCCAGGATGTGCTCTGCATAACCCCTGCAGGTACTGGTCAACATTCCCATCTCTGTGTGGCCAGGGTGTGCTCTGTATAAACCCTCCTCCTGGTCAACATTCCCATCTCTGTGTGGCCAGGGTGTGCTCTGTATAACCCCTGCAGGTACTGGTCAACATTCCCATCTGTGTGGCCAGGATGTGCTCTGTATACCCCTGCTCCTGGTCAACATTCCCATCTGTGTGTGGCCAGGGTGTGCTCTGTATAACCCCTGCATCTCCTGGTCAACATTCCCATCTGTGTGTGGCCAGGGTGTGCTCTGTCTAACCCCAGCAGCTCCTGGTCAACATTCCCATCTGTGTGTGGCCAGGGTATGCTCCGTATAACCCCTGTAGCTACTGGTCAACATTCCCATCTGTGTGTGGCCAGGGTGTGCTCTGTATAACCCCTGCAGCTCCTGGTCAACATTTGCATCTCTGTGTGGGCACGATGTGCTATGTATAACCCCTGCAGCTCCTGGTCAACATTCCCATCTCTGTGTGGCCAGGATGTGCTCTGTATAACTCCTGCAGCTCCTGGTCAACATTCCCTTCTCTGTGTGGCCAGGGTGTGCTCTGTATAGCCCCTGCAGCTCCTGGTCAACATTCCCATACTGTGCGGCCAGGGTGTGCTCTGTCTAACCCCAGCAGCTCCTGGTCAACATTCCCTTCTCTGTGTGGCCAGGGTGTGCTCTGTATAACCCCTGCAGCACCTGATCAACATTCCCATCTGTGTGTGGCCAGGGTGTGCTCTGTATAACCCCTGCATCTCCTGGTGAACATTCCCATCTCTGTGTGGCCAGGGTGTGCTCTGTCTAACCCCAGCAGCTCCTGGTCAACATTCCCCTCTCTGTGAGGCCAGGCTGTGCTGTGTCTAACCCCAGCAGCTCCTGGTCAACATTCCCATCTGTGTGTGGCCAGGGTGTGCTCTGTCTAACCCCAGCAGCTCCTGGTCAACATTCCCATTTCTGTGTGTGTCCAGGGTGTGCTCTGTATAACCCCAGCAGCTCCTGGTCAACATTCCCATCTCTGTGTGGCCAGGGTGTGGTCTGTATAACTCCTGCAGCTCCTGGTCAACATTCCCATCTCTGTGTGGCCAGGGTGTGCTCTGTATACCCCTGCAGCTCCTCGTCATCATTCCCAATTCTGTGTGGCCAGGGTGTGCTCTTTATAACCCCTGCAGCTACTGGTCAACATTCCCATCTCTGTGTGGTCAGGATGTGCTCTGTATAACCACTGCAGCTCCTGGTCAACATTCCCATCTCTGTGTGGCCAGGGTGTGCTCTGTCTAACCCCAGCAGCTCCTGGTCAACAGTCCCATCTGTGTGTGGCCAGCGTGTGCTCTGTATAACCCCTGGATCTCATGGTCAACATTCCCATCTCTGTGTGGCCAGGGTGTGCTCTGTATAACCCCTACAGCTCCTGGTCAACATTCCTATCTCTGTGTGGCCAGGATGTGCTCTGTATAACCCCTGTAGCTCCTGGTCACCATTCCCATCTCTGTGTGTCCAGGGTGTGCTCTGTGAAACCCCTGCAGCTCCTGGTCAACATTCCCATCTCTGTGTGGCCAGGGTGTGCTCTGTATAACCCCTGTAGCTCCTGGTCAACATTCCCATCTCTGTGTGGCCAAGGTGTGCTCTGTGTACCCCCTGCAGCTCCTGGTCAACATTTCCATCTATGTGTGGCCAGGTTGTGCTCTGTATAACCCCTGCAGCTCCTGGTCAACATTCCCAATTCTGTGTGGCCAGGGTGTGTTCTTTATAACCCCTGCAGCTACTGGTCAACATTCCCATCTGTGTGGCCAGGGTGTGCTCTGTATACCCCTGCTCCTGGTCAACATTCCCATCTCTGTGAAGCCAGGGTGTGCTCTGTCTAAACCCAGTAGCTCCTGGTCAACATTCCCATCTCTGTGTGGCCAGGGTGTGCTCTGTATAACTCCTGCAGCTCCTGGTCAACATTCCCATCACTGTGTGGCTAAGGTGTGCTCTGTATAACCCCTGCATCTCCTGGTCAACATTCCCATCTCTGTGTGGCCACGATGTGCTCTGTATAACCCCTGCAGCTCCTGGTCAACATTCCCATCTCTGTGTGGCCAGGGTGTGCTCTGTATAAACCCTGCTCCTGGTCAACATTCCCATCTCTGTGTGGTCAGAGTGTGCTCTGTATAACCCCTGCTCCTGGTCAACATTCCCTTCTCTGTGTGGCCAGGGTGTGCTCTGTATAACCCCTGCAGCTACTGGTCAAAATTCCCATACTGTGTGGCCAGGGTATGCTCTGTGTAACCCCTGCAGCTCCTGGTCAACATTCGCATCTCTGTGTGGCCAGGATATGCTCTGTCTAACCCCAGCATCTCATGGTCAACATTCCGATCTCTGTGTGGCCAAGATGTGCTCTGCATAACCCCTGCATCTCCTGGTCAACATTCCCATCACTGTGTGGCCACGATGTGCTCTGTATAACCCGTGCAGCTCCTGGTCAACATTCCCATCTCTGTGTGGCCAGCGTGTGCTCTGTATAACCCCTGCAGCGCCTGGTCAACATTCCAATCTGTGTGTGGCCAGTGTGTGCTCTGTATAACCCCTGCATCTCCTGGTCAGCATTCGCATCTCTGTGTGGCGACGATGTGCTCTGTATAACCCCAGCAGCTCCTGGTCAACATTCCCATCTCTGTGTGGCCAGGGTGTGCTCTGTATAACCCCTGCAGCTCATGGTCAACATTCCCATTTCTGTGTGGCCAGGATGTGCTCTGCATAACCCCTGCATCTCCTGGTGAACATTCCCATCTCTGTGTGGCCAGGGTGTGCTTTGTATAAACCCTGCTCCTGGTCAACATTCCCATCTCTGTGTGGCCAGGGTGTGCTCTGTCTAACCCCAGCAGCTCCTGGTCAATATTCCCATCTGTGTGTGGCCAGTGTGTGCTCTGTATACCCCTGCAGGTCCTGGTCAACATTACCATCTCTGTGTGGCCAGGGAGTGCTCTGTATAGCCCCTGCAGCTCCTAGTCAACATTCCCATCTCTGTGTTGCCAGGGTGTGCTCTGTATAAACCCTTCTCCTGGTCAACATTCCCATTTCTGTGTGTGGCCAGGGTGTGCTCTGTCTAACCCCAGCAGCTCCTGGTCAACATTCCCATCTGTCTGTGGCCAGGGTGTGCTCTGTCTAACCCCAGCAGCTCCTGGTCAATATTCCCATCTGTGTGTGGCCAGGGTGTGCTCTGTATACCCCTGCAGGTCCTGGTCAACATTCCCATCTCTGTGTGGCCAGGGAGTGCTCTGTATAGCCCCTGCAGCTCCTGGTCAACATTCCCATCTCTGTGTTGCCAGGGTGTGCTCTGTATAAACCCTTCTCCTGGTCAACATTCCCATTTCTGTGTGTGGCCAGGGTGTGCTCTGTATAACCCCTGCAGCTCCTGGTTAACATTCCCATCTCTGTGTGGCCAGGGTGTGCTCTGTCTAACCCCAGCAGCTCCTGGTCAACATTCCCATCTCTGTGTGGCCAGGGTGTGCTCTGTATAACCCCTGCAACTCCTGGTCAACATTCCCATCTCTGTGCGGCCAGGATGTGCTCTGCATAACCCCTGCATCTCCTGGTCAACATTCCCATCTCTGTGTGGCCAGGGTGTGCTCTGTATAAACACTGCTTCTGGTCAACATTCCCATCTCTGTGTGGTCAGTGTGCTCTGTATAACCCCTGCTCCTGGTCAACATTCCCTTCTCTGTGTGGCCAGGGTGTGCTCTGTATAACCCCTGCAGCTCCTGGTCAAAATTTCCATCTCTGTGTGGCCAGAATGTGCTCTGCAGAACCCCTGCTCCTTGTCAACATTCCCATCTCTGTGTGGCCAGGGTGTGCTCTGTATAACCCCTGCATCTCCTGGTCAACATTCCCATCTCTGTGTGGCCAGGGTGTGCTCTGTATAACCCAAGCAGCTCCTGGTCAACATTCCCATCTCTGTGTGGCTAGGTTGTGCTCTGTATACCTCTGCTCCTGGTCAACATTCCCTTACTGTGTGGCCAGGGTGTGCTCTGTCTAACACCAGCAGCTCCTGGTCAACATTCCCATCTGTGTGTGGCCAGGGTATGCTCTGTATAACCCCTGCAGCTCCTGGTCAACATTCGCATCTCTGTGTGGCCAGGATGTGCTCTGTCTAACCCCAGCAGCTCCTGGTCAACAGTCCCATCTCTGTGTGGCCAGGATGTGCTCTGCATAACCCATGCATCTCCTGGTCAACATTCCCATCTCTGTGTGGCCAGGGTGTGCTCTGTATAACCCCAGCACCTCCTGGTCAACATTCCCATCTCTGTGTGGCCAGGGTGTGCTCTGTATAACCCCTGCAGCTCCTGGTCAACATTCCCAATTCTGTGTGGCCAGGGTGTGCTCTGTATAACCCCTGCAGCTACTGGTCAACATTCCCATCTCTGTGTGGCCAGGGTGTGCTCTGTATAACTCCTGCAGCTCCTGGTCAACATTCCCATCTCTGTGTGGCCAGGGTGTGCTCTGTATAGCCCCTGCTGCTCCTGGTCAACATTCCCATCTCTGTGTGGCCAGGGTGTGATCTGTATAACCCCAGTAGCTCCTGGTCAACATTCCCATCTCTGTGTGGCCAGGAAGTGCTCTGCATAACCCCTGCATCTCCTGGTCAACATTCCCATCTGTGTGTGGCCAGGGTGTGCTCTGTATAACCCCTGCAGCTCCTGGTCAACATTCCCATCTCTGTGTGGCCAGGGTGTGCTCTGTATAGCCCCTGCTGCTCCTGGTCAACATTCCCATCTCTGTGTGGCCAGGGTGTGATCTGTATAACCCCAGTAGCTCCTGGTCAACATTCCCATCTCTGTGAGGCCAGGGTGTGTTCTTTATAACCCCTGCAGCTCCTGGTCAACATTCCCATCTGTGTGGCCAGGGTGTGCTCTGTATAACATAGAACATAGAACATAGAACATAGAAAATACAGCACAGAACAGGCCCTTCGGCCCACGATGTTGTGCCGAACCTTTGTCCTAGATTAATCATAGATTATCATTGAATTTACAGTGCAGAAGGAGGCCATTCGGCCCCTTGAGTCTGCACCAGCTCTTGGAAAGAGCACCCTACCCAAACTCAACACCTCCACCCACCACCAAGGGCAATTTGGACATTAAGGGCAATTTATCATTGGCCAATTCACCTAACCCGCACATCTTTGGACTGTGGGAGGAAACCGGAGCACCCGGAGGAAACCCACGCAGACACGGGGAGGACGTGCAGACTCCGCACAGACAATGACCCAAGCTGGAATCGAACCTGGGACCATGGATCTGTGAAGCAATTGTGCTATCCACAATGCTACCGTGCTGCCCTTAAGAACAAATAAATCTACACTATATCATTTTCCCGTAATCCATGTACCTATCCAACAGCTGCTTGAAGGTCCCTAATGTTTCCGACTCAACTACTTCCACAGGCAGTGCATTCCATGCCCCCACTACTCTCTGGGTAAAGAACCTACCTCTGATATCCCTCCTATATCTTCCACCTTTCACCTTAAATTTATGTCCCCTTGTAATGGTGTGTTCCACCTGGGGAAAAAGTCTCTGACTGTCTACTCTATCTATTCCCCTGAT